>NW_024061197.1:855253-1005253 GCF_016432855.1 Salvelinus namaycush | reverse complement strand
TTATTATTATTATTATTAATATTATTGTTGCTGTACTGTCTATAACTACCTTAACAAACAGTGACTTATTATTATTATTATTATTATTATTGTTGTTGCTGTACTGTCTATAACTACCTTAACAAACAGTGACTTATTATTATTATTATTATTATTATTATTGTTGCTGTACTGTCTATAACTACCTTAACAAACAGTGACTTATTATTATTATTATTGTTATTTGTAACGATCGTCTATTTCCTCCTCGGAGGAGGAGGAGAAGGAGTAAGGGTCGGACCAAAATGCAGCGTTGTTATATGACATAATGATATTTATTAAAGTAAAGACGAAACACAAAAACACTTTAACAGACTACAAAACAAATAAACGATGTAGACAGACCTGACTTGAGAACTTACAAACTACGAAGAACGCACGAACAGGAACAGACTACATATACGAACGACAAACGAAACAGTCCCGTGTGGTAGACATACAGACACGGAAGACAATCACCCACAAACAAACAGTGAGAAACAGCCTACCTTAATATGGTTCTCAATCAGAGGAAACGTCAAACACCTGCCTCTAATTGAGAACCATATCAGGCAACACATTAAACCCAACATAGAAACACAATACATAGAATGCCCACCCCAACTCACGCCCTGACCAACTAAACACATACAAAAACAAGAGAAAACAGGTCAGGAACGTGACATTATTATTGTTGCTGTACTGTCTAGAACTACCTTAACAAACAGTGACTTATTATTATTATTATTGTTGCTGTACTGTCTAGAACTACCTTAACAAACAGTGACTTATTATTATTATTGTTATTATTATTATTATTATTATTATTATTGTTGCTGTACTGTCTAGAACTACCTTAACAAATAGTGACTTATTACTATTATTGACAGTTACCATGGAGACGTCATTTCACAGCTACATATTCATGTGATGCATTAAATCATCTGACTGTTTCTATGTCTGTTAGTAAATGTTTTATAGGAGATAATTGATAAATGATAACAATTGACCATAAAGAATTACTGTGTTAACCACAACCAACATGCTGGATCTCTGTTTAGGGGTCAGTGCTCTAAAATGAGTCTCTCTGGGGAGAGAGAGGAGGGGTGCCTTGCCTCTAAAATGAGGCTCTCTGGGGAGAGAGAGGAGGGGGGTCCTGCCTCTAAAATGAGTCTCTCTGGGGAGAGAGAGGAGGGGGGTCCTGCCTCTAAAAGGAGTCGCTCTGGGGAACATTACACCAAAGCTAAGAGGTAAGATGACAATTTTTGAAATTATTATTAAGAGTTTATTTCCAAAATGCATTACATTTGTTTTTTCATCAGAAATTGTTGCTTAGGGGTACCTTCAATATTACTGTTCTCAGATTTTCAGTTAATAGATTTTAGATGGGTATATATTAAATTATTATTACTATTATTACTGTCCTTCAATATTACTGTTCTCAGATTATCAGTTAATAGATTTTAGATGGGTATATATTAAATTATTATTACTATTATTACTGTCCTTCAATATTACTGTTCTCAGATTATCAGTTAATAGATTTTAGATGGGTATATCTTTATTAAATTATTATTACTATTATTACTGCATGTTCTATTTTTTCAAGATGTGGCCGATTTAAACCTTTTTCTCCCCAATTTTGTGGTATCCAATTGTTAGTAGTTACTATGTTGTCTCATCGCTACAACTCCCGTACGGGCTCGGGAGAGACGAAGGTCGAAAGCCATGCGTCCTCCGAAACACAACCCAACCAAGCCGCACTGCTTCTTAACACAGCGCGCCTCCAACCCGGAAGCCAGCCGCACCAATGTGTCGGAGGAAACACTGTGTACCTGGCAACCTTGGTTAGCGTGCACTGCGCCCGGCCCGCCACAGGAGTCACTGGTGCGCGATAAGACAAGGATATCCCTACCGGCCAAACCCTCCCTAACCCGGACGACGCTAGGCCAATTGTGCGTCGCCCCACGGACCTCCCGGTCGCGGCCGGCTGCGACAGAGCCTGGGCGCAAACCCAGAATCTCTGGTGGCACAGCTAGTGCTGCTCATTGATTTATAGATCTGACGAAGTTGGTACCTCAGATTATGAGCCTAGCAGGTGTTGCAAATTAGTTATGTATTTCCCACAGAAGGCCACAGGGAGGAGCAAGAGAGCTATAAACACAAACTGTTTTTTGCCTTAAAAACCCTAAACCTAACAATCAATCAAATGTATTTATAAAGCCCTTTTTACATCAGCAGATGTCACAAAGTGCTATACAGAAACTCTAACCCTACGTATAACCTATTTTAACCCTTAACCCTAATTCTAGGGTAGGGTAGCCTAGAACACTTTTAGAAACTGTTTTAGTAATAATATTATGTTAGTAAATAGAATTATAGCACCAAACAGCATTTTGATTATTTTGTTAATCAAAACCTGTCTAAGCATTTTGCTTTTATTGTTTTGTTATTTTATTATATTTATTATTGCAAGGCAGAACACTTGATAAACAAGACACATTAGTTTTATTTTTCAAATGTGGTTTGAACTGGGTGACCTGGTAACCTCTATGTGAAAGTCCAGCAACTGGAATGGGATAGGAGGGGCAGGTTTGAGACTGATCTAAGGAATTATTGAGAAAAATACACTTTATTTCTCAGCTGCCTCACCAATGTCTGTACGTGAATTAATAACTTTTAATTGCTAAATATTTCCAATAGATGGCAGCATAAGACCACGAAGCATCAGTTATAGGCTACAGTTTACGGCTACAAGCAATATGATTGACATAAAATAGCATGCAACCACAGACTATATGTCCCATGATTTTCTAAAATGGTCACTCATTACTTTAGTTAGCTATATATCTTGTATTAGGGTTGTGTTGCTTTTGGGAGAGCAAAAATATAGTGATTATAGCAGGTATTGAACCCCGGGTAAATAATCACTAGTCAGAACCTCAACCTTAGTATACATGCATTATAAAATATCATCTTAATATCTGATATTGCGAGTAAACAACCTCGGAATAGAAAAGACAAGAGTGCGTCTTCCAGCCGCCCAATAAAATACATAATTCAACCCTCCCGGTTAGTAAATTTACCTAAACATGCCCTTCACTTTCAGATAAAAACAGGTAATAATAAACATGAATCATCATTATATTACTTCACACTGTTAAATGCTTTTTCAGTGCTTCCTCTTGCGTTAGCAGTGTGGAAAGGGACAGAAAGAAGCACACAGGAGTTTTCCTGTGAGGGGGAGTGGTGGTGTATCCAGGGAGAAAACTAAACTAATCTTCTGAAATGTCATTTGTGGTCTTATGCTGCCATCTATTGGAATTATGTAGCAACTGCAGTAGTACTGAATAATGTGTAATTCCTTACTAAAGTAGTAATCACTCAGAATTGCAAAATATACAATCTTCTAGATAATTTTATCACTTAAACCATAAAATAACAACTTATAGCATAACAAACAATTAAACTGACATAAACCAAAAACACCATACATTTAGTTTATTTAGTTAATTAACAAATTGAGCCGGTCGGTCACATTTGAGAGTGAGGCAGAAATATAGCATTTTTGCAAAAAAAAAACATGATGTATGTCTCTTTGAAATGAAACCATCAAGTGATAGATTTTAAACAAATCACTGTCTGTGAGAGATGTAATGTTTGTCTCTGTTGTGTTGAAGTCCAATCAAGCAGGAGAGACCAGCCTCCCCTGTTCCCAGCTGTGTGTCCATGAAGAGTGACTGGTCTATGCATCAACCTATAGAGTTTAGAGTGGGAGACTTTTCTACTGAACAAAGGTAAGAAGAACTCATGGGTCATGGTCAGTGAGTTAAACAACACTGTCTCTAGTCATTTCTCCTCTCCCTTTTTCCCATTTCTTTTGGTTGTTTTCATAATCCATAGGCTAATCATTTTGTCCATTTTCATAGTCCTAAAACAATATTAAACAAACACAACGTTCCCTCTGTGTGTGTGTGTGTGTGTGTGTGTGTGTGTGTGTGTGTGTGTGTGTGTGTGTGTGTGTGTGTGTGTGTGTGTGTGTGTGTGTGTGTGTGTGTGTGTGTGTGTGTGTGTGTGTGTGTGTGTGTGTTTGTGTGTGTGTGCACTCCTTGGATGAGGAGATGTAATCTCATGTTTTGTCAACAGAAACCAACAGGAGAGATCAGAGTCAGAGATTCTCAGTGGTCAGTCTTCCCAGAGTCATCAAACAGACCTGGCCTCCATATTCAGTGTATGTGCTCCTGTTATATATATTTGTTTTTGTTTACCTCAAGTAAAGTTGATATGTCAACCATTCATTAATGTGTTAATGAGAAAGCAGTTTGTCTCTTGCTTAACTTATTTACGTTATTTATTTCAGTTGCTTGAAGAGAATATTATGACATTTGTGAAGAACGAGCTGAAGATGTTCAAGAGGATTCTTAGTCCAGAACTCCCAGAAGGCTTTGAGAGTCAGAAGCAGGATAAGGAAGTGATGGATGCTGAAGATGAGAAGCAGGAGAGCAGTGCCAGAGAGGGGGCTCTGAAGATCACACTGCACGTCCTGAGGAAAATGAACCAGAAGGAGCTTGCTGACATACTGGAGAAAAGTAAGAGCTGTCTGCCTCATGTTGAATGCTGTTTTATAACATTTAAAAGCTGTAGCTAAAGTACAGCTAAAGTAGCTGTGTAACTCAATGATGTTGTAGCAGCCTTAACACAACACCTAGTGACCTCATCAAGTAGCAGCAGGGATGTGTTGTGTTTAGAGAGGGAGAGAGAGAGAGAAGATGAGAGACCACATTAATAATACCATCAATAATACCAATAATAATATAATCAGTCACACCAGTCTGTAATGCATAATGAAAACATTTACACATTTATACAGTCAGTTAAGAGAATATACAATTTAAACTTTATAACAGTCCTAAAATACTGTAGGCATTACAACAGACGTAATATTAATATCCTCTGTGTTATTTCTAGATTCAGATGATCCTGCTGTGATTTGCCAACGTGAACTCAAATCTAATCTAAAGAAGAAGTTTCAATGTGTATTTGAGGGGATCGCTAAACAAGGAAATCCAACTCTTCTCAATAAGATCTACACAGAGCTCTACATCACAGAGGGTGGAACAGGAGAGGTCAATAATGAACATGAGCTGAGACAGATTGAGACAACAACCAGGAAACAAGCAAGACCAGAGACTGCAATCAAATGTAACGACATCTTCAAACCCTTAACTGGACAAGACAAACTTATCAGAGCTGTGTTGACAAAGGGAGTCGCTGGCATTGGAAAAACAGTCTCTGTGCAGAAGTTCATTCTGGACTGGGCTGAAGGAAAAGCAAATCAGGATGTCCAATTTGTATTTTCATTCCCTTTCCGGGAGCTGAATTTGATGAAAGAGGAAAAAACTTCCATTGAACTTCTCAATCACTTCTCGATGGAAACCAAACAATCAAGAATCTCCAACTACGACACGTACAAAGTTCTGTTCATCTTTGATGGTCTGGATGAGTGCCGACTGCCCCTAGACTTCCAGAAGAACAAGATCTGTTGGGACGTGACAGAGTCAACCTCAGTGGATGTTCTGCTGACAAATCTCATCAAGGGAAATCTGCTTCCCTCTGCTCTCCTCTGGATAACTACCCGACCTGCAGCAGCCAATAAGATC
The DNA here is from genome assembly GCF_016432855.1 of Salvelinus namaycush. Lineage (NCBI taxonomy): Eukaryota > Metazoa > Chordata > Actinopteri > Salmoniformes > Salmonidae > Salvelinus > Salvelinus namaycush. The sequence continues at coordinate 999,575 of NW_024061197.1, read as the reverse complement.
CCTTCAGAGTGTGTTCACCAGGTGACAGAGGTACGAGGCTTCAACGACCCACAGAAGGAGGAGTACTTCAGGAAGAGATTCAGTGATGAGGACCTGGCCAGCAGAATCATCTCACACATAAAGACATCAAGGAGCCTCCACATCATGTGCCACATTCCAGTCTTCTGTTGGATTTCTGCAACAGTCCTTGAACACATGTTGAAACATAAGAGAGAAGAGATGCCAACGACTCTTACTGAGATGTACACACACCTGGTGGTGTTTCATACCAAACAAAAGAATGAGAAGTATCTTGGGAAAGAAGAGACAGGTCCACACTGGAATAAAGAGAGCATTATGTCACTGGGAAAACTGGCTTTTCAACAGCTTGTGAAAGGCAATCTGATTTTCTATGAAGAAGACCTGAAAGAGGCTTGCATTGATGTCAGTGAAGCCTCAGTGTACTCAGGATTGTGCACACAGCTCTTTAAAGAGGAATGTGTGCTGTACCAGGACAAGGTGCACTGCTTTGTTCATCTGAGCATTCAAGAGTTTCTGGCTGCTGTATATGTGTTCCTTTCATTCATCAACAACAATGAGAATCTAATGGACAAACTGCAAACAAAAGACAAGTCTGAAGTTAATTTCTACAAGAGGGCTGTGGATAAAGCCTTACGAAGTGAGACAGGAAACCTGGACCTGTTCCTCCGCTTCCTTCTGGGCCTCTCACTGGAGTCCAATCAGAAGCACTTACAAGGTCTACTGACAAAGACAAGAAGCAGCTCACAGAGCCATGAAGAAACAGTCAAGTACATCAAGGAGAAGATCAGGGAGAATCCCTCTCCAGAGAGGTGCATCAATCTGTTCCACTGTCTGAATGAACTGAATGACCATTCTCTAGTGGAGGAGATCCAAAGCTACCTGAGATCAGGAAGTCTCTCTAGAGACAACTTGTCACCTGCACAGTGGTCAGCTCTGGTCTTTGTGTTGCTGACTTCAGAAAAGGAGCTGGATGTGTTTGACCTGAAGAAATACTCCAGATCAGAGGAAGGTCTTCTGAGGCTGCTGCCAGTGGTCAAAGCCTCCAGAGCTGTTCTGTGAGTAAATAAAAATGACATATAAGAACTAATCATCAGGAAGCATTATCCAGTTTAGAGAAAAATATGCATAATAATATGTGTATAATATTATATTGAATAACATATTGAATAAATGCATTGATTTTCACATTAGTATAACATTTTGACCATACACTTCTAGGAGACGGAAAGGGAATCTATATGTTGTTTTGGAGAATAAACCAAATGCATCTGCCATTGTCCTTCTACACTACTCGTTAAATTAACAGTGTGTTTGTGAAGTCATGATGATCTCTTTGTCAGGCTGTCAGGCTGTGGAGTCACAGAGGAAGGCTGTGCTTCTCTGGTCTCAGCTCTGGAGTCAAACCCCTCACACCTGAGAGAGCTGGATCTGAGTAACAATGACCTGAAGGATTCAGGAGTGAAGCTGCTCTCTGCTGGACTGGGGAATCCCCACTGTAAACTGGAGACTCTGAGGTCAGTATTCCAGTGAAGCTTAAGGTTTTAAATTTGGTGTTATGCTCCAGCATTTTGGATTTGAGATATAATGTTTCATATTAGGTGACAGTACAGAATGTCACCTTTTATTTAAAGGTATTCATAAATATACACTGCTCAAAAAAATAAAGGGAACACTTAAACAACACAATGTAACTCCAAGTCAATCACACTTCTGTGAAATCAAACTGTCCACTTAGGAAGCAACACTGATTGGCAATCCATTTCACATGCTGTTGTGTAAATGGAATAGACAACAGGTGGAAATTATAGGCAATTAGCAAGACACCCCCAATAAAGGAGTGGTTCTGCAGGTGGTGACCACAGACCACTTCTCAGTTCCTATGCTTCCTGGCTGATGTTTTGGTCACTTTTGAATGCTGGCGGTGCTTTCACTCTAGTGGTAGCATGAGACGGAGTCTACAACCCACACAAGTGGCTCAGGTAGTGCAGCTCATCCAGGATGGCACATCAATGCGAGCTGTGGCAAGAAGGTTTGCTGTGTCTGTCAGCGTAGTGTCCAGAGCATGGAGGCGCTACCAGGAGACAGGCCAGTACATCAGGAGACGTGGAGGAGGCCGTAGGAGGGCAACAACCCAGCAGCAGGACCGCTACCTCCGCCTTTGTGCAAGAAGGAGCAGAAGGAGCACTGCCAGAGCCCTGCAAAATGACCTCCAGCAGGCCACAAATGTGCAGGTGTCTGCTCAAACGGTCAGAAACAGACTCCATGAGGGTGGTATGAGGGCCCGACGTCCACAGGTGGGGGTTGTGCTTACAGCCCAATACCGTGAAGGACGTTTGGCATTTGCCAGAGAACACCAAGATTGGAAAATTCGTCACTGGCGCCCTGTGCTCTTCACAGATGAAAGCAGGTTCACACTGAGCACATGAGCACATGTGACAGACGTGACAGAGTCTGGAGACGCCGTGGAGAACGTTCTGCTGCCTGCAACATCCTCCAGCATGACCGGTTTGGCGGTGGGTCAGTCATGGTGTGGGGTGGCATTTCTTTGGGGGGCCGCACAGCCCTCCATGGGCTCGTCAGAGGTAGCCTGACTGCCATTAGTTACCAAGATGAGATCCTCAGACCCCTTGTGAGACCATATGCTGGTGCGGTTGGCCCTGGGTTCCTCCTAATGCAAGACAATGCTAAACCTCATGTGGCTGGAGTGTGTCAGCAGTTCCTGCAAGAGGAAGGCATTGATGCTATGGACTGGCCGGCCCGTTCCCCAGACCTGAATTCAATTGAGCACATCTGGGACATCATGTCTCGCTCCATCCACCAACGCCACGTTGCACCACAGACTGTCCAGGAGTTGGCGGATGCTTTAGTCCAGGTCTGGGAGGAGATCCCTCAGGAGACCATCCGCCACTTCATCAGGAGCATGCCCAGGCGTTGTAGGGAGGTCATACAGGCACGTGGAGGCCACACACACTACTGAGCCTCATTTTGACTTGTTTTAAGGACATTACATCAAAGTTGGATCAGCCTGTAGTGTGGACTCCAAATCCAGACCTCCATGGGTTGATACATTTGATTTCCATTGATAATTTTTGTGTGATTTTGTTGTCAGCACATTCAACTATGTAAAGAAAAAAGTATTTAATAAGAATAGTTCATTCATTCAGATCTAGGATGTGTTATTTTAGTGTTCCCTTTATTTTTTTGAGCAGTGTATATTTTACCATTTAGAAATGAAAGCACTCTATGTATCTAGTTCTACCATTTGAAGAAGTCTTAATTATTTGGACAAATTCACTTATATTGTATTAAAGTAGTCATAAGTTTAGTATTTGGTCCCATATTCCATGCCTGCAGTGATTACATCAAGCTTGTGATTCTACTAACTTGTTGAATTCATTTGCAGTTTGTCTTGGTTGTGTTTTGGATGATGTTTTTCCTAATAGAAACTGAATGGTGAATAATGTCCTGTCATTTTGGAGTCACTTCACTTGTATTGTCAGTAAGAATAGAAGATGTTTCTGAACACTTCTACATTCATGTGGATACTACCATGATTATGAATAATCATGAATTAATTGTGAATGATGATGAATGAGAACTTTACAGAGACATAGCCCCCTCTGTTATTTGTAATGGTGAGAGGTTAGCATGTTTTGTTGTAGTCTCTGTTATTGGTAATGGTGAGAGGTTAGCATGTTTTGTTGTAGCCTCTGTTATTGGTAATGGTGAGAGGTTAGCATGTTTTGTTGTAGTCTCTGTTATTGGTAATGGTGAGAGGTTAGCATGTTTTGTTGTAGCCTCTGTTATTGGTAATGGTGAGAGGTTAGCATGTTTTGTTGTAGTCTCTGTTATTGGTAATGGTGAGAGGTTAGCATGTTTTGTTGTAGCCTCTGTTATTGGTAATGGTGAGAGGTTAGCATGTTTTGTTGTATCCTCTGTTATTGGTAATGGTGAGAGGTTTGCATGTTTTGTTGTAGCCTCTGTTATTGGTAATGGTGAGATGTTAGCATGTTTTGTTGTAGCCTCTGTAACTTTCTCACTCGTTATTATTCAGAATTCATTCATGATTTGTATTAATCATGGCATCATCAGGATTAATTTAGTATTTTGTTTAGAAACATGTCTACTCACTTAGAAAAGTAATCTAGTCAATATACATAATTGTCACGCCTGTTAGGTCAGGGTGTGACGAGGGTGGCATGTGTGTTTTTTGTCTTGTCTAGGGGTTTTATATACCTATGGGGGTTTTGGTATTGTATAGGGTTTATGTATGTCTAGGTGTGTGTAGTTAGTCTAGGCATATGTAGGTCTATGGTGGCTCGATTGGTTCCCAATCAGAGGCAGCTGTTGATCGTTGTCTCTGATTGGGAATCCTATTTAGGTTGCCATTTTCCAGTTTAGTTTGTGGGTTATTGTCTATGGTTAGTTGCCTGTGTCTGCACTTGTTTATATGTAGCGTCACAATTGTTTTGTATAGTTTGTTTAGTGTTTCTTCGTAAATAAATAGAAGAATGAATTCACATCACGCTGCGCCTTGGTCTCTTCAACGAACGTGACAATCATTCAGTTACTATCGGGCAAAACACAACCAAAACAAACTGCAAATGCAACCAACGAGTTTGGGACCTATTAAACTTTTGATGACTTAAATAAACCATTTGTCAGAATACATATGACTTCTTCCAATGGGGGGACTAGATACATGAAGTGCTTTCATTTCTAAACCGTTTTGAGTGAAGACCTCCTTCCATCAGCAAGGGCATTGAAGATGAAACGTGGCTGGGTCTTTCAGCATGACAATGATCCCAAACACACCGCCCGGGCAACGAAGGAGTGGCTTCGTAAGAAGCATTTCAAGGTCCTGGAGTGGCCTAGCCAGTCTCCAGATCTCAACCCCATAGAAAATCTTTGGAGGGAGTTGAAAGTCCGTGTTGCCCAGCAACAGCCCCAAAACATCACTGCTCTAGAGATCTGCATGGAGGAATGGGCCAAAATACCAGCAACAGTGTGTGAAAACCTTGTGAAGACTTACAGAAAACGTTTGACCTCTGTCATTGCCAACAAAGGGTATATAACAAAGTATTGAGAAACTTTTATTATTGACCAAATACTTATTTTCCACCATAATTTGCAAATAAATTCATTAAAAATCCTACAATGTGATTTTCTGGATTTTTTTTTCTCATTTTGTCTGTCATAGTTGAAGTGTACCTATGATGAAAATTACAGGCCTCTCTCATCTTTTTAAGTGTGAGAACTTGCACAATTGGTGGCTGACTAAATACTTTTTTGCCCCACTGTATGTATTGAAATACCCTCACAAAATAATTAAACATTTGGTCTGAAATCCAAAATGTTGGAGTAGAGCCACATTTAAAATGTTAGCTTCACTGTCAAAATAGATATGGTGTGGACTGTATACTCAATACAATTTAAATCGGATACCTCACTATCTGTCTTTTGACTGATACTGCTTTATAAACTGGTCTTGTCAGTCTACTCAAATATTTGTACTATACATGTTTCTATCTGCAGGCAATACTTTGATTATTTATCATTTTCTGAATCATTAATTTATGAATAGATTTGGCAGGTTTCAGGACACTGATGTATCTGCCACTATTTTCACCGGCAAAGAATAGCAGTGTGATTTTAAAATGATTTGACTCTTTGCAGGCTGTCACGCTGTCTAGTCACAGAGGAAGGCTGTGCTTCTCTGGTCTCAGCTCTGAGGTCAAACCCCTCACACCTGAGAGAGCTGGACCTGAGCTACAATCACCCAGGAGACTCAGGAGTCAGACTGCTCTCTGCTGGACTGGAGGATCCACACTGCAGACTGGAGAAACTCAAGTATGTAGAGGGTTTATGTCAATGTTCATATCAGACATGTTTGACTTATCAGGCCAGTTAAGACAAACATTCTTACCACCACTTGGACAAAGTTATATGCTATGTGTGTGTGTGTGTGTCCAGTGTGTCTGTGTTTCCAGTTTGTGTGTGTGTGTGTGTGTGTGTGTGTGTGTGTGTGTGTGTGTGTGTGTGTGTGTGTGTGTGTGTGTGTGTGTGTGTGTGTGTGTGTGTGTGTGTGTGTGTGTGTGCGTATCCAGTGTATGTGTGCTTGTCCAGTGTGTGTGTGTGTGTGTGTGTGTGTCCTACACACACGACACACACACACAGGACACACACACTAGACACACACACACACACACACACACACACACACACACACACACACACACACACACACACACACACACACACACACACACTCGACACATAAACACTGGACACACTCACACACACTCACACACACTCACACACACACACACACACACACAGGACACACACATACACATACACACTAGACACACACTGGAAACACACACATACTGGACACACACACACACACAAACACACACTGGCCATACACACACACACACACTGGACAAACACTGAACACACACACACAGACAAACATTCTTACCAATGCTTGTGTGTGTGTGTGTGTGTGTGTGTGTGTGTGTGTGTGTGTGTGTGTGTGTGTGTGTGTGTGTGTGTGTGTGTGTGTGTGTGTGTGTGTGTGTGTGTGTGTGTGTGTGAGTTCAGGTCAATGACTGTATGTTCTTCTGCTTACTGCTACAGTGTGGAACATGGTGGAGAGTACACAATGAAACCTGGGCTTAGAAAATGTGAGTTTGACTGCTGTGAAGAATTTAATAAGAATAAGTCTTAATTCAAGTTAAGTCAAAGTCAAAAACCACCATCATTACTTACTTGGTCATATTAAATATCAGCTGTAGTTCTACAGAAGCAGAAATCAGGGACACCAACGTTTACAAAGAGTTGCTTTGACAATGTGTGTGTCTGTGTGTGTGTGTTTGTGTGTCTGTTCAGGATCTGTGTGTGTGTGGCGCGTTCGTGTTACATAAGAAATGTGTGTGCATACAGGTGTGTGCATACAGGTGTGCATGCATACAGGTGTGTGTGTGTGTGTGTGTGTGTGTGTGTGTGTGTGTGTGTGTGTGTGTGTGTGTGTGTGTGTGTGTGTGTGTGTGTGTGTGTGTGTGTGTGTGTGTGTGTGTGTGTGTGTGTGTGTGTGTGTGTGTGTAATTAATGGGAATAAGTGTGTTTTATATTACCATACAGTATAACATATGATCATTCAACAAGTCTCAAGTTACCTTAACTTCTCCTTTTGATACCTAGAAACATCTACATTAAATGAATTAGTGAAAAGTGAGTTAACATTCTAATGTGAATGATGATGATTTCTAATATTGTGTCTGGTTTCATCCATCAGATGTCTGTGATCTCACACTGGACCCAAACACAGTAAACAGACACCTCTCTCTGTCTGAGGAGAACAGAAAGGTGACATGTAGGACAGAGGAGCAGCCGTATCCTGATCAAGCGGAGAGATTTGAGGACTGTGGACAGGTGCTGTGTAGAGAGGGTCTGACTGGGCGCTGTTACTGGGAGGTAGAGTGGAGTGGGAGGAGGGTTGGTATAGGAGTGACATATAAAGGAATCAGCAGGAGAGGAAGGCTTAAGGACTGTGTGATTGGATACAATGACAAGTCCTGGAGTTTGTTATGCTCTGACAACAGTTACATTGCCTGTCACAATAATAATGACACTACCATAGACGTCTGCCCCTCCAACTCCCACAGAGTAGGAGTGTATCTGGACTGGCCAGCCGGCACTCTGTCCTTCTATAGAGCCTCCTCTGACACACTGACCCACCTGATCACATTCACCTCCACATTCACTGAGCCCCTCTATCCAGGATTTAGGGTTTATGAAGACTCCTCACTGTCCCTGTAAATAATAACCTGACACACACACACTTGACACACAAACATACATTGACACACACACACACACATACACACACACACACACACACTGGACACACACTGATGCACATACACCGAGCTCCACGGACTCCCACCGCAAGCTCTGTACCTTTTCACCAGCTGGCTAGCTGCAATCCGAGTGTCTACTTCTGGCTAACGTCTCTGTCCTTGCTACTAGCTAGAGGTCAGCTAACCTCTGCTAGCGGTCATCAGCTAACCTTTAGCTCGGAAAGCTCTCGCCAGTCTATACAACGCGATTCTAGCCAGAGCATATCGGACCTGTCTTCTCTCCATATTATTCCCTCCGCATGCTCTGTACCGTTTTGCCTGTCTCATCCGAGTGCTGCCTGCTAACGTGAGCTGTCTGGAGCATATTGGCCACTATACCTATTCTGCCAATTGGACTGGTCCCCTTTATCTTCTTATGGCTGCAGGGTGAATATTGGAAAAACTGGAAAATATGCGCACATTTTCAAACGGCCTCTTAATCAATTTTTGCTTTTACAATATGCATATATTTACTACTATTGGATAGAAAACAGTCTCTAGTTTCTAAAAACGTTTGAATTATTTCTCTAAGTGGAACAGAACTATTTTTACAGCCCATTTCCTATCCGGAATTGAGATTTCCAAATGCGATGTCTCTCTTTAAGAGCTTGTCTATAAAAGGTCATGTCACTTAGGACTGTAGAAACACGTCACACGCCTTCCTCTGGGTGTAATGCGGAAGTGAGAGCAGAAAGCAGTTGAATATCTCGTCCTGGGACTGAACACAACCTCTTGGAGTGAGACTTGCGCACTTTATTTTTTTTTCTGGGCGCGAAGTAGAATATGGACTCGGCTCATGGAAAACGCTCGTTAAAGGTGAATATGAGCTCTGGCTACGATATTATTTGATACATGTCACAAAATCATCCTAAAGTATGTTTTTTCAATATAGTTTAATTATATTATTGAAATTTATTCTGGACTTTAGACATGATGCGACGCAAGAATTGTTTGAAGAAAGAGAGGTTAGCGCCGCACGGCCAGTGTGCTTGCTAATCCAAGAGGGAAATAGTTCGTTCTGGAACCCAAACAAAGACTGTACTGGACAATGGACCCCTTTACAACATTCTGATGGAATATCAACAAAGATAAGGACCCAATTTGGGATGCTTTTTCATATATCTGTCGAACTGTGCTATGCTACCGTTTGACTAGAATCAATGCTGCCGTATGCTAGCTAATGTAGTAAGCTAATATAACGATATATTGTGTTTTCGCTGTAAAACACTTCAAAAATCGGAAATATTGGCTCTATTCACACGATCTTTGTCTTTCATTAGCTATCCACCATATATTTTTCTGAAATGTTTTATGAGGTGTAATTAGTAGTTGACGTTGGTGTCTGTATTTTCTCTGGCTACTCCCGTGCGATTTCAGACTGTAGCTATGATGGTAGCAGTAATGTAAAACTGATTTATAGATAAAATATGCACATTTTTTGAACAAAACATAGATTTATTGTGTAACATGTTATAGGACTGTCATCTGAGGTAGTTTTTTCTAGGTTATTTAGGTTGGTTCTAGGTTAGTTAGGTTGGCTTGTGCATGCTACTTGAATCCTACTTGGGCTGTGAAAAATGTCTGTCCTCTTTTTTATTTGGTGGTGAGCTAACATAAATATATGTGGTGTTTTCTCTGTAATACATTTAAAAAATCGGACATGTTGGCTGGATTGGCAAGATGTTTATCTTTCAAATGCTGTATTGGACTTGTTAATGTGTGAAAGTTAAATATTTTTAAAAAATAGATTTTGAATTTCGCGCCCTGCACTTGAAGTGGCTGTTGTCATATTGTACCCGGCTTCGGGCTTGCAGCCAGAAGAGGTTATCACACGGAACCCCACTAATCCATCACGACTGGTCTACCGACGGAAACACACGATGAGGCTATAAACAGGCTTTCTCTGTCTTCTGCTAGCTTGTTAGCCTCGGCCTGTCTGAATCGCTGTGTCCCCAACCAGATCACTCGGCTAAACATGCCTCTCCTTAATGTCAATATGCCTTGTCCATTGCTGTTCTGGTTAGTGTTTATTGTCTTATTTCACTGTAGAGCCTCTAGCCCTGCTCACTATACCATATCCAACCTTTCAGTTCCACCACCCACACATGCGATGACATCACCTGGTTTAAATGATGTTTCTAGGGACAATATCTCTCTCATCACCACTCAATGTCTAGGTTTACCTCCACTGTATTCACATCCTACCATACCTGTACATTATTCCTTGAATCTATTTTATCGCCCCTGCTCCTTTTACTCTATGTTCCGGACGTCTAAACGACCAATTCTCCTGGCTTTTAGCCGTACCCTTATCTTACTCCTCCTCTGTTCCTCTGGTGATGTAGAGGTTAATCCCTGCAGTGCCTAGCTCCACTCCTATTCCCCAGGCGCTCTCATTTGTTGACTTCTGTAACCGTAAAAGCCTTGGTTTCATGCATGTTAACATTAGAAGCCTCCTCCCTAAGTTTGTTTTATTCACTGCTTTAGCACACTCTGCCAACCCTGATGTCCTAGCTGTGACTGAATCCTGGCTTAGGAAGGCCACCAAAAACCCTGAAATCTCCATCCCTAACTACAACATTTTCCGTCAAGATAGAACTGACAAAGGGGGCGGTGTTGCAATCTACTGCAGAGATAGCCTGCAGAGTTCTGTCTTACTATCCAGGTCTGTACCCAAACAATTTGAGATTCTACTTATAAAAATCCACCTTTCTAGAAACAAGTCTCTCACCGTCGCCGCTTGCTATAGACCACCCTCTGCCCCCAGCTGTGCTCTGGACACCATATGTGAACTGATTGCCCCCCATCTATCTTCAGAGCTCGTGCTGCTAGGTGACCTAAACTGGGACATGCTTAACACCCCGGCCATCCTACAATCTAAGCTTGAGGCCCTCATTCTCACACAAATTATCAATGAACCCACCAGGTACAACCCCAAAGCCGTAAACACGGGCACCCTCATAGATATCATCCTAACCAACTTGCCCTCTAAATACACCTCTGCTGTTTTCAACCAAGATCTCAGCGATCACTGCCTCATTACCTGCATCCGTAATGGGTCTGCGGTCAAACGACCTCCCCTCATCACTGTCAAATGCTCCCTAAAACACTTCAGCGAGCAGGCCTTTCTAATCGACCTGGCCCGGGTATCCTGGAAGGATATTGACCTCATCCCGTCAGTAGAGGATGCCTGGTTATTCGTTAAAGGTGCCGTCCTCACCATCTTAAATAAGCATGCCCCATTCAAGAAATGTAGAACCAGGAACAGATATAGCCCTTGGTTCTCTCCAGACCTGACTGCCCTTGACCAGCACAAAAACATCCTGTGGCATTCTGCATTAGCATCGAATAGTCTCCGTGATATGCAACTTTTCAGGGAAGTCAGGAACAAATATACACAGGCAGTTAGGAAAGCTAAGGCTAGCTTTTTCAAGCAGAAATTTGCTTCCTGTTACACAAACTCAAAAAAGTTCTGTGACATTGTAAAGTCCATGGAGAATAAGAGCACCTCCTCCCAGCTGCCCACTGCACTGAGGCTAGGAAACTCTGTCACCACCGATAAAGCATTCTTCTACGGCTGGCCATGCTTTCCACCTGGCTACCCCTACACTGGTCAACAGCCCCGCACCCCCCACAGCAACTTGCCCAAGCCTCCCTCATTTCTCCTTCTCCCAAATCCAGTTAGCTGATGTTCTGAAAGAGCTGCAAAGTCTGGACCCATACAAATCAGCCAGGCTAGACAATCTGGACCCTTTCTGTCTAAAATGATCTGGCAAAATTGTTGCAACCCCTATTACTAGCCTGTTCAACCTCTCTTCCGTGTCGTCTGAGATTCCCAAAGATTGGAAGCAGCCGCGGTCATCCCCCTCTTCAAAGGGGGAGACACTCTTGACCCAAACTGCTACAGACCTATATCTATTCTACCCTGCCTTTCTAAGGTCTTCGAAAGCCAAGCTAACAAACAGATTACCGACCATTTCGAATCCCACCATACCTTCTCCGCTATGCAATCTGGTTTCAGAGCTGGTCATGGGTGCACCTCAGCCACGCTCAAGGTCCTAAACGATATCATAACCGCCATCGATAAGAGACAATACTGTGCAGCTGTATTCGTTGACCTGGCCAAGGCTTTCGACTCTGTCAATCACCACATTCTTATTGGCAGACTCAACTGAATTTGTTTCTCAAATGATTGCCTCACCTGATTCACCAACTACTTCTCTGATAGAGTTCAGTATGTCAAATGGGAGGGCCTGTTGTCCGGACCTCTGGCAGTCTCTATGGGGATGCACAAGGTTCAATTCTTGGGCCGACTCTCTTCTCTGTATACATCAATGATGTCGCTCTTGCTGCTGGTGATTCTTTGATCCACCTCTACGCAGACAACACCATTCTGTATACTTCTGGACCTTCTTTGGACACTGTGTTAACTGCTTGCCGTACGGATCCTTTTAGCGGGATCATTTTCGTAAACAACCGCTGAATTGCAGAGCGCCAAATTAAAAAAATATACTAAAAATATTTGTAATCATGAAACCACAAGTGAAATATACCAAAACACATCTTAGCTTGTTGTTAATCCACCCACCATGTCAGATTTTGAAAATATGCTTTACAGCGAAAGCAATCCAAGCGTTTGTGAGTTTATCAATCACTAGACAAAACAGTAAGAGCAGCTAGCCTCAAATTAGCTTGGTCACGAAAGTCAGAAAAGCAATAAAATGTATCGCTTACCTTTGATAATCTTTGGATGTTTGCTCTCACGAGACTCCCAGTTACACAATACATGTTATTTTTGTTCGATAAAGATTTGTTTTATAACCAAAAACCGTCATTTGGTTTGCGCGTTATGTTCAGAAAACCACAGGCTCGTTCCAGTCCTGAAAGAAAGACGAAAATTCCAAAAAGTATCCGTAATGTTCGTAGAAACATGTCAAACGTTTTTTATAATCAATCCTCAGGTTGTTTTTAACATACATAATCGATAATATTTCAACCGGACCAGTAAACTATTCAATACTACAGAGAAAGAAAATGTCGAGCTACATCTTTCGCGCCCAGGAACTAATCAAAGGACACCTGACACGTTTTGAAAAATCTCGCTAATTTTTCAAAATAAAAGCTTGAAACTAGGTCTAAAGCCTGGTCACAGCTTGAGGATGCCATTGGAAAATGAATCTGGTTGATACCCCTTTAAATGGAGGAGGGGCAGGCAATGGAACAGGGATTTTTCCAAATAAAATGCACTTCCGGGTTGGATTTCCTCAGGTTTTCGCCTGCAAAATCAGTACTGTTTTACTCACAGACAATATTTGGACAGTTTTGGAAACTTTAGAGTGTTTTCTATCCTAATCTGTCAATTATATGCATATTCTAGCATCTAGACCTGAGAAATAGTCCGTTTACCTTGGGAACGTTATTTTTCCAAACATAAAAATTCTGCCCCTTAGCTGAAAGAAGTTAACTAACCTCCAGGCAGACTTCAATCCCATACAACTCTCCTTCCGTGGCCTCCAATTGCTCTTAAATACAAGTAAAACTAAATGCATGCTCTTCAACCGATCGCTGCCTGCACCTGCCCGCCTGTCCAACATCACTACTCTGGACGGCTCTGACTTAGAATATGTGGACAACTACAAATACCTAGGTGTCTGGTTAGACTCTAAACTCTCCTTCCAGACTCACATCAAACATCTCCAATCCAAAGTTAAATCTAGAATTGGCTTCCTATTCTGCAACAAAGCATCCTTCACTCATGCTGCCAAACAAACCCTAGTAAAACTGACCATCCTACATATCCTCAACTTCAGCGATGTCATTTACAAAATAGCCTCCAATACCCTACTCAATAAATTGGATGCAGTCTATCACAGTGGCAATCCGTTTTGTCACCAAAGCCCCATATACTATCCACCACTGCGACCTGTACGCTCTCGTTGGCTGGCCCTCGCTTCATACTTGTCGCCAAACCCACTGGTTCCAGGTCATCTACAAGACCCTGCTAGGTAAAGTCCCCCTTATCTCAGCTCGCTGGTCACCATAGCAGCACCCACCTGTAACACGCGCTCCAGCAGGTATATCTCTCTGGAAAACCAATTCTTCCTTTGGCCGCCTCTCCTTCCAGTTCTCCGCTGCCAATGACTGGAACGAACTACAAAAATATCTGAAACTGGAAACACTTATCTCCCTTACTAGCTTTAAGCACCAGCTGTCAGAGCAGCTCACAGATTACTGCACCTGTACATAGCCCGTCTATAATTTAGCCCAAACAACTACCTCTTTCCATACTTAATTTATTTATTTTGCTCCTTTGCACCCCATTATTTCTATCTCTACTTTGCACATTATTCCACTGCAAATCAACCTCTCCAGTGCTTTACTTGCTATATTGTATTTTACTTCGCCACCATGGCCTTTTTTGCCTTATCTCACCTCATTTGCTCACATTGTATATAGACTTATTTTTCTACTGTATTATTGACTGTATGTTTGTTTTACTCCATGTGTAACTCTGTGTTGTTGTATGTGTCGAACTGCTTTGCTTTATCTTGGCCAGGTCGCAATTTCTAAATGAGAACTTGTTCTCAACTTGCCTACCTGGTTAAATAAAGGTAAAATAAATAAATACAAATAAATAAAAAATTAATCCACACATAAAACTGACAACCGAATCATTTCTAGTCATCTCTCCTCCTTCCAGGCTTTTTCATCTTTGAACTTATATGGTGATTGGCATCTACACTTTTACCACACAACTGGCAAAACATTTCGTCTTTCAATCACGCACGTGGGTATAACCAATGAGGAGATGGCACGTGGGTACCTGCTTCTATAAACCAATGAGGAGATGGGAGAGGCAGGACTTTCAGCTCAATCTGCTCACAAATAGAAAGGAGTTCTATTTTAGCCCTTGGCAACGCAGAGGCTCGTTGGCGGCGAGCAGTGTGGGCGCAATAATTGAATAACATGGATTTAAAAATGTATTTTGCGACGCTGGCGCACGCGACGTGTCTGGTCAGCATGTTAGGTCTCTCTTTATGTCGTGTTGTCTCTCTTGTCGTGATGTGTGTTTTGTCCTATATTTATATTAATTTATTTAATCCCAGCCCTCGTCCCCGCAGGAGGCCTTTTGCCTTTTGGTAGGCAGTCATTGTAATAATAATTTGTTCTTAAATGACTTGCCTAGTTAAATAAATAAGGACTTGCAGCGCGATCTGAGTCACAAATAGAACTGACTTCTAGACGCTCGTTGGCGCGTGCGAGCAGTGTGTCATTTTTAATAACGAAATTCATTTAGCGACGCGAGCGTTGTAGTCAGCCCCGCTAAAAGGCTGGTGTCTTACTAACCGGGAGGGTTGAATTATGTAATTTATTGGAGGGCTGGAAGACACTCTTGTCTTTTCTATTCTGAGGTTGTTTACTCGCAATATCAGATATTAAGATGTTTTGTATAATGAATGTTTACTAAGGTTGAGGTTCTGACTAGTGATTATTTACCCGGTGTTCAATACCTGCTATTGAATCAGTATATACATATGAGATGAGTAATGACAGATATTTATAGCCGAGGCCAGATACTTTTCACAACATTTCCAACGGAGACCATCAGGTTGGTCGGCATGATTAAGTAAAGCACTCACAAACTTCTACACAAACTTCTACAGTAAAGCACTCACAAACTTCTACAGATGCACAATTGAGAGCATCCTGTCGGGCTGTATCACCGCCTGGTACAGCAACTGCTCCGCCCACAACCGTAAGGCTCTCCAGAGGGTGGTGAGGTCTGCACAACGCATCACCGGGGGCAAACTACCTGCCCTCCAGGACACCTACAGCACCTGATGTCACAGGAAGGCCATAAAGATCATCAAGGACAACAACCACCCGAGCCACTGCCTGTTCACCCCGCTATCATCTAGAAGGCGAGGTCAGTACAGGTGCATCAAAGCAGGGACCGAGAGACTGAAAAACAGCTTCTATCTCAAGGCCATCAGACTGTTAACACCAGAGACAACATGATTAATGTTTCCACTGTCCATACCTGCCTACACCTTTAACACCAGAGACAACATGATTCATGTTTCCACTGTCCATACCTGCCTACACCTTTAACACCAGAGACAACATGATTCATGTTTCCACTGTCCATACCTGCCTACACCTTTAACACCAGAGACAACATGATTCATGTTTCCACTGTCCATACCTGCCTACACCTTTAACACCAGAGACAACATGATTCATGTTTCCACTGTCCATACCTGCCTACATCTTTAACACCAGAGACATCATGATTCATGTTTCCACTGTCCATACCTGCCTACACCTTTAACACCAGAGACAACATGATTCATGTTTCCACTGTCCATACCTGCCTACACCTTTAACACCAGAGACAACATGATTCATGTTTCCACTGTCCATACCTGCCTACACCTTTAACACCAGAGACAACATGATTCATGTTTCCACTGTCCATACCTGCCTACACCTTTAACACCAGAGACAACATGATTCATGTTTCCACTGTCCATACCTGCCTACACCTTTAACACCAGAGACAACATGATTCATGTTTCCACTGTCCGTACCTGCCTACACCTTTAACACCAGAGACAACATGATTCATGTTTCCACTGTCCGTACCTGCCTACACCTTTAACACCAGAGACAACATGATTCATGTTTCCACTGTCCATACCTGCCTACACCTTTAACACCAGAGACAACATGATTCATGTTTCCACTGTCCATACCTGCCTACACCTTTAACACCAGAGACAACATGATTCATGTTTCCACTGTCCATACCTGCCTACACCTTTAACACCAGAGACAACATGATTCATGTTCCCACTGTCCATACCTGCCTACACCTTTAACACCAGAGACAACATGATTCATGTTTCCACTGTCCATACCTGCCTACACCTTTAACACCATAGAAACAATGACTAATTTGGACTATTAAAAGGGCAAGGATGAACCAAGCTAGTTTACAGGCAAAGACTTAGAAGGGAGGACTAAAGCTCCCTAACATGTAATTATATCAAGAAGACTTTATATCTGCCCTGATAGGCTCTTTATTGACAACTCTAATAGGACAATTTGGGTTGACATGGAAGAAGAACCTAATGCCCCATTTAGAGCATCATATTATCTGAGTCAACACTTAAATGTGGGACTGCAGAATCCCATAATGTCCCAAACTAAGAAATATGGAGTCAGATAAATAAGAGACGGATATCTTCACCTTTCCTGACAAGCTCTGCTTCATTATAGAACAACCATGAATACTAATTAGGAGGAAAGGTGGTTGTCTGGAAAGAGTGGGATAGGTTTTGTTTTAGCCTCAACACTAATACATTTCACTTTTGCTTTTAGTGTCAACTTGAATTAGAGTGTGGCTGTGGAAGACTGGTCCCTTGATGATGTCTGCAAGTGTCTGAGTACCAATGATCTCCATGATTCCATCCCATCATTCCAAGGTTCACAATCTTTCTGAAGAAAGCCAACTATATTCAATAGTCCACTTTGCAACGAGCAAACTTTCTCTGTGTCCAGACGACTCACACATGTTGTCCTCTATCACCAGCATGAACCACATGTTCTAATTACCTGTGGAGTTAATGGGTGTGGGAAAACAAATAGATGTTTCAGCACCTATCGGTCACACATCTACCAAAACCACAGAGAGCTTTTAAGAGACAACTTAGATGAGAATTGTCCTCATGATGACTTTGAGACTGGGACTGATCCCATTGAAGATGACATGAGCGATGTAGAGAGTCTGTCAGAGGCTGAATATGTTTAAGCCACAGAGATCAACACTGAGCAGCTAATTGAAGGTGTCTAAAACAATATCTGTCTTTTTATTTAGTAAATCAGGAAAGAACACTGCATCCCAGCTACGGTACAGAATCACATTGTTGAGGACCTCAGAACCATTGTTGATGCATTATGACACTACAGTGATCCCCTCAGGTTTCATCTGACAAATAAACTAATACATGTGGTTGAACAGGACCATCTCAGGGACGTGCTTAATTAACAACTCTGCAGTATTTGAGGAATGCATTAGATGCAGCAGCTCTGAGTGGATGCTGGAGCATTACTGTGTGAAAGAATTGGACGTGGTCAGGACAATTGAAGTACCACTGAGCAACAAAGAAGGTTATAAAACAGGTCATTTCAATACAGCTACCTTTCCCCCAGGCTACATGAATATAAAGAGACATGAGACAAAACAATCATAATGAATCAGATTACATGGCCCCCAGGCTATATGAATATAAAGAGACATGAGACAAAACAATCATAATGAATCAGACTACATGGCCCCCAGGCTACATGAATATAAAGAGACATGAGACAAAACAATCATAATGAATCAGATTACATGGCCCCCAGGCTACATGAATATAAAGAGACATGAGACAAAACAATCATAATGAATCAGATTACATGGCCCCCAGGCTACATGAATATAAAGAGACATGAGACAAAACAATCATAATGAATCAGATTACATGGCCCCCAGGCTACATGAATATAAAGAGACATGAGACAAAACAATGGACCTGTTGAATGTAATAAGTTATAAGACCTCTATGATTCATTTCATTCCTCAGTTCTACCAGCTAATGTGAGATGTTTAGATTCCATAACATTTGAGGACACATACTGTAATTTATCTGGCCATCTTTTCCCCTCCCTTTCTGGCTGCCCTCCACCTTCCCTTCTCAGTTCAAGTGTGTTTATTTGTCATATACATGGAGGACACAGTGTGTTTATTTGTCATATACATGGAGGACACAGTGTGTTTATTTGTCATATACATGGAGGACACAGTGTGTTTATTTGTCATATACATGGAGGACACAGTGTGTTTATTTGTCATATACATGGAGTACACAGTGTGTTTATTTGTCATATACATGGAGTACACAGTGTGTTTATTTGTCATATACATGGAGTACACAGTGTGTTTATTTGTCATTTACATGGAGGACACAGTGTGTTTATTTGTCATATACATGGAGGACACAGTGTGTTTATTTGTCATATACATGGAGGACACAGTGTGTTTATTTGTCATATACATGGAGTACACAGTGTGTTTATTTGTCATATACATGGAGTACACAGTGTGTTTATTTGTCATTTACATGGAGGACACAGTGTGTTTATTTGTCATATACACGGAGTACACAGTGTGTTTATTTGTCATATACATGGAGTACACAGTGTGTTTATTTGTCATGTACATGGAGGACACAGTGTGTTAATTTGTCATATACATGGAGGAAACAGTGTGTTTATTTGTCATATACATGGAGTACACAGTGTGTTTATTTGTCATATACATGGAGTACACAGTGTGTTTATTTGTCATATACATGGAGTACACAGTGTGTTTATTTGTCATATACATGGAGTACACAGTGTGTTTATTTGTCATATACATGGAGTACACAGTGTGTTTATTTGTCATGTACATGGAGTACACAGTGTGTTTATTTGTCATATACATGGAGGACACAGTGTGTTTATTTGTCATATACATGGAGGACACAGTGTGTTTATTTGTCATATACATGGAGTACACAGTGTGTTTATTTGTCATATACATGGAGGACACAGTGTGTTTATTTGTCATATACATGGAGGACACAGTGTGTTTATTTGTCATATACATGGAGTACACAGTGTGTTTATTTGTCATATACATCGAGGACACAGTGTGTTTATTTGTCATATACATGGAGGACACAGTGTGTTTATTTGTCATATACATGGAGGACACAGTGCAATGAAATGCTTCCTTGCAGGTTAACCTCTTGACAATGCAACAACAATAGAACAAGTCAGTAGCTAAGTTACTATAAAGACTAATACAATAGTAATAAACCTTCATTCATCAGTATCCTGAACATAGCTGGGTGTTTCTGGGATAGAGGGTTGATATAAAAGTCAGTACTACAATAGTAATAAACCCTTCATTCATCAGTATCCTGAACATAGCTGGGTGTTTCTGGGATAGAGGGTTGATATAAAAGTCAGTACTACAATAGTAATAAACCCTTCATTCATCAGTATCCTGAACATAGCTGGGTGTTTCTGGGATAGAGGGTTGATATAAAAGTCAGTACTACAATAATAATAACCCCTTCATTCATCAGTATCCTGAACATAGCTGGGTGTTTCTGGGATAGAGGGTTGATATAAAAGTCAGTACTACAATAGTAATAACCCCTTCATTCATCAGTATCCTGAACATAGCTGGGTGTTTCTGGGATAGAGGGTTGATATAAAAGTCAGTACTACAATAGTAATAACCCCTTCATTCATCAGTATCCTGAACATAGCTGGGTGTTTCTGGGATAGAGGGTTGATATAAAAGTCAGTACTACAATAGTAATAACCCCTTCATTCATCAGTATCCTGAACATAGCTGGGTGTTTCTGGGATAGAGGGTTGATATAAAAGTCAGTACTACAATAGTAATAACCCCTTCATTCATCAGTATCCTGAACATAGCTGGGTGTTTCTGGGATAGAGGGTTGATATAAAAGTCAGTACTACAATAGTAATAAACCCTTCATTCATCAGTATCCTGAACATAGCTGGGTGTTTCTGGGATAGAGGGTTGATATAAAAGTCAGTACTACAATAGTACTAAACCCTTCATTCAACAGTATCCTGAACATAGCTGGGTGTTTCTGGGATAGAGGGTTGATATAAAAGTCAGTACTACAATAGTAATAAACAATTGTTTGTCAGGCTGGGATCTATAAAGCAGTATGTTCTTCAATCAGATGCCCAATCTAGTTGGAGTAATAGTTTTATCTGAGTCCCGAATCCATGTGGTTCATTTAAACGTTTCTAAAAAGATGAAAAGTACATTTTTAAAAATGCGCTCCTGACGTTTCACTACAATAGGCTTCTTCAGACAATGGACAATGGACAAAAAGTAGCCAAACAAAGCCGAAGGAGAGCGATGAGCAGCATCATCAAACCAGCGAGGCCGCCGGAAAGCCCAACAGATACTGTAGTTAGCTCCACAAGCGCAGTCGGGATAATGGATTTTTATTTTATTTTTACATTTGAGCTTTATTTAACTAGGCAAGTCAATCACATTGTTATTTAAAATGACGGCCTACACCGGCCAAACCCGGACTCCGGATAATTGTTGCGCAAACCTATGGGACTCCCAATCTCAGACGGTTGTGATACAGCCTGGATTCGAACCAGGATTGCTGTAGTAACACCTCAAGCACTGAGATGCAATGCCTTTGACCCAAGTGTTCCTGACTATCAGTCCAGATTATGGATGCCAGTCCATAACATTGGCTGTAAAAGTGGGTAGAAACAGACATATATCTGGAGCTATGTGGTCTTTACTTGAGTGTGTTTCAGCAGGGTGAGGTCAGAGAGATGCTTCCAAGTCACTATTTTTCTGAACTCATAAAATCCTTTACACAATCTGATGGGATGGATGTTCAACCCCATTAAAATGACCATAAGGTCTATATAGAACCTTTAAGTTAAGACCTCACAGATCTGTTCATGGCAAAGCAATTCAATGAATGATACTAGGTGATTCTTAAAGAATATAACTTATAAATCATGAGCCTCATCTTGAGGAGTCACCTGTGACAGTATTCATAAAGAGTAGGACAGCTGATCTAGGATCAGTTTAGCCTTTTAGATCATAATGAATCAGATTACATGGAGAGGAGGGACCTGATCCTAGATCATAATGAATCAGATTACATGGAGAGGGGGACCTGATCCTAGATCATAATGAATCAGATTACATGGAGAGGGGGACCTGATCCTAGATCATAATGAATCAGATTACATGGAGAGGGGGACCTGATCCTAGATCATAATGAATCAGATTACATGGAGAGGGGGGACCTGATCCTAGATCATAATGAATCAGATTACATGGAGAGGGGGACCTGATCCTAGATCATAATGAATCAGATTACATGGAGAGGGGGACCTGATCCTAGATCATAATGAATCAGATTACATGGAGAGGGGGGACCTGATCCTAGATCAGCACCCCAACTCTGGGACACTGACTGTATGAAACCGAATACTGAGTTGTAAAGTCTAGTTACAGCAGGTGTTTACTGCCATCTAGTGGAAGATACCGATAAAACACTTTATTATCAGGGTGGGGAGATGGCTGAGCTGAAACAGAAAGTACAGTTGTTATTTTGTTCAGGATCCATTTTGAGATGACAGAGCAGAAAACACTATATGGAGAATACTGAAAAATAAAGTAAGTATTTCTGAACAATAATTAATTCTAATGAACAGAGTAAGATAATGAATACCTGGAATGAGATATTACTAGTTAGTAGAACTGCTACTTGAGCTGAGTTGCTGACAGACAGCAGTTTTCAAAGTGGAAACTAATCAGTAGTCCTACATGTTATCAGTAAAACGTCTGGTAAAGATGGTGGAGGAGCTTTTCAATTATATGGTTTTATGTTTATCTCAGGGTTTCTCAATCCTTTTGTTCTTACCAGCACTTACACACCTGATTCAACTAATCATCAAATATTTTAAGACAGTTTAATATTTGAGGCATACAAATGAACATTCTCAATCTTCAAACATTTTGGGTTTGGTAGACCTGTTAACAATTATTATATGCCTACAGTAATTCATATGTTGGAGAGAAAAAAACTCAACCTGGTTTCGAGTAAATTATAAGGTAAAATAATGTAAGAGAGATGCCTTGAAGGACTATAAAAACATTTGAAGCTTCGGCATAATGTCACAAGTTACTGCTGTCGCATTCAACTGTTATCGTTACCTTCTGGTTACTTTTGTTATATAAAGGTGTGGTGCTATTGTTATATTAAGGGGTGGCGCCTTGACTGCAGGTGAAATTTGTACAGGGACATTTTTAGATGACAGAGCAGCTCATAGTTTAATCTCTAAACTGCAACGAAGTTTCCAAGTAAAGTGAGTATTTCAGGATAATAATCTAGAATAAAGTAGAGGGGACATGTGGAATACAGTAAACTAGTGTGGGAGTGCTGCTGAGTCATTCCTACCATGTGGTGCCTTTTCTGTCCACAGGAAATATCAGTTCTTATTTAGTGTAAAATGTGGATTCAAAAGACTTGAAATATAAGGTGTCCTTTACCTTAAAAACACCAAAATATGGATCCTGAAAGGGAATATTATGCATTTTAACACTTTTTGTCCCCAGATGTTATTTATCAACTTCCACAAGAAATATAAGCCATAAAATAACAAATTGTTAAACTATTTCTTCTTTATTTTATAGTCCTAGTTAAAGTCTCTTTTATCAATAACTTTTTTCATGAATATTGTATTTATTATTAATATTATTAATATTATTTTCTGTGTCCCTAAAATCATTTTCCACCCTGTTAGTTTTCTGTAACTCCTGAAGCACAACAGTCTCAGCTTTCAATAGAGTGGTATCATAATAGTTTGTTGGTCAAACCGTTCGGACACTACATACGGTTTTTGGGATGTCTCATGGTCTGACAAACACCGCTCTCGCTCTGCCACCTTTACCCCAGATGTGTAAGGTGATATCAGAGGATGAGGTGGATTGAGAGACAGCCCATGGAAAAATACAGGCATATCTAACTTAAACATACATCTTTAACTTAAACAGACATATTTTGATGGGGATTTGTTTATTATGTTAATTCGATTTCAGTGGGGGCGTGACCATTGTAGGCTAAGGGTTTAAAATGAGGTTACCTGATCTCAAAAATCCCCCAAAAGGCTCTTTTAAAGAATATTACTTTTATAAATCATGAGCCTCATCTTGAGGAGTCACCTGTGACAGTATTCATAAAGAGTAGGAGAGCTGATGTAGGATCAGTTTAGCCTTTTAGATCATAATGAATCAGATTACATGGAGAGGGGGTACCTGATCCTAGATCATAATGAATCAGATTACATGGAGAGGGGGGACCTGATCCTAGAGCATAATGAATCAGATTACATGGAGAGGGGGGACCTGATCCTAGATCAGCTCTGAGACACTGCCTTTATGAATAATGGCACAGAAGTCAGCAGGACCAAGAAACCAAACACATACTCACCACGTTTACGTTGTACGGTATTCCCGGACAATAGCTCATATCCAGCTAAGTCTTATTCGGGATAAGCTGTTTAAGTGCACCTTTAATATCGGCTGTGCCTCACAGAAGCAGCACACGTACACAACGGTTGCAAGTATCGATAGCAGGAACCACATAAGAAGAAAATACTGTTTGGTTGATTCAAAGAAACATTTGCCAAAACAAACAGTCACTCAAGTCGTGGCAGAATAAATTCAAGCTTCGAGCTCTGCTTCCTGCTATCTGCGTTCTACTCCATATTTGCATACTCCGACGTGCTGTTTGGAATATTGCAGAACAGGGAGTTTGACATGCAGTTCTGCCTTTCCAGGGTGGATGACTTGAGTCATTGCAAATCATTTTGTGCCACTTGTGTAGCCAACCTGGAACTGCCAAACGTATTTAATAAACAGCCTGTAACTTCAGTTTATTGTTGTTGTAGCCTTGTGTTATTATGCAACTATTAATGTCCATGTTCAGTTAATTCAATTGGAAGTTATCAAGTGTGACCATGGTAACAGTTCTATCTCAATGGCTGATCAGATGTTAGAATGCATTAGATTGAAGGTAACAGTTCTATCTCAATGGCTGATCAGATGTTAGAATGTATTAGATTGAAGGTAACAGTTCTATCTCAATGGCTGATCAGATGTTAGAATGTATTAGATTGAAGGTAACAGTTCTATCTCAATGGCTGATCAGATGTTAGAATGTATTAGATTGAAGGTAACAGTTCTATCTCAATGGCTGATCAGATGTTAGAATGTATTAGATTGAAGGTAACAGTTCTATCTCAATGGCTGATCAGATGTTAGAATGTATTAGATTGAAGGTAACAGTTCTATCTCAATGGCTGATCAGATGTTAGAATGTATTAGATTGAAGGTAACAGTTCTATCTCAATGGCTGATCAGATGTTAGAATGTATTAGATTGAAGGTAACAGTTCTATCTCAATGGCTGATCAGATGTTAGAATGTATTAGATTGAAGGTAACAGTCAGATTAGGCAACAGGTAATAAAACCCTGGCTGTTGTTGACAAGCATCGACCTGTTCAGTTCATTACCATAGTATTAATATTAGATTCATAGACCTGTTCAGTTCATTACCATAGTATTAATATTAGACCTGTTCAGTTCATTACCATAGTATTAATATTAGACCTGTTCAGTTCATAACCATAGTATTAATATTAGACCTGTTCAGTTCATTACCATAGTATTAATATTAGATTCATAGACCTGTTCAGTTCATTACCATAGTATTAATATTAGACCTGTTCAGTTCATAACCATAGTATTAATATTAGATTCATAGACCTGTTCAGTTCATTACCATAGTATTAATATTAGATTCATAGACCTGTTCAGTTCATTACCATAGTATTAATATTAGACCTGTTCAGTTCATTACCATAGTATTAATATTAGACCTGTTCAGTTCATTACCATAGTATTAATATTAGACCTGTTCAGTTCATTACCGTAGTATTAATATTAGACCTGTTCAGTTCATTACCATAGTATTAATATTAGACCTGTTCAGTTCATTACCATAGTATTAATATTAGACCTGTTCAGTTCATTACCATAGTATTAATATTAGATTCATAGACCTGTTCAGTTCATTACCATAGTATTAATATTAGACCTGTTCAGTTCATTACCATAGTATTAATATTAGACATGTTCAGTTCATTACCATAGTATTAATATTAGACTCATAGACCTGTTCAGTTCATTACCATAGTATTAATATTATATGCATAGGCCTGTTCAGTTCATTACCATAGTATTAATATTAGACCTGTTCAGTTCATAACCATAGTATTAATATTAGATTCATAGACCTGTTCAGTTCATTACCATAGTATTAATATTAGACCTGTTCAGTTCATAACCATAGTATTAATATTAGATTCATAGACCTGTTCAGTTCATTACCATAGTATTAATATTAGACCTGTTCAGTTCATAACCATAGTATTAATATTAGATTCATAGACCTGTTCAGTTCATTACCATAGTATTAATATTAGACCTGTTCAGTTCATTACCATAGTATTAATATTAGATTCATAGACCTGTTCAGTTCATTACCATAGTATTAATATTAGACCTGTTCAGTTCATTACCATAGTATTAATATTAGATTCATAGACCTGTTCAGTTCATTGCCATAGTATTAATATTAGATTCATAGACCTGTTCAGTTCATTACCATAGTATTAATATTAGACCTGTTCAGTTCATTACCATAGTATTAATATTAGATTCATAGACCTGTTCAGTTCATTACCATAGTATTAATATTAGACCTGTTCAGTTCATTACCATACTATTAATATTAGACCTGTTCAGTTCATAACCATAATATTAATATTAGACCTGTTCAGTTCATAACCATAGTATTAATATTAGATTCATAGACCTGTTCAGTTCATAACCATAGTATTAATATTAGATTCATAGACCTGTTCAGTTCATTACCATAGTATTAATATTAGATTCATAGACCTGTTCAGTTCATTACCATAGTATTAATATTAGACCTGTTCAGTTCATAACCATAGTATTAATATTAGATTCATAGACCTGTTCAGTTCATAACCATAGTATTAATATTAGACCTGTTCAGTGCATTACCATAGTATTAATATTAAATTCATAGACCTGTTCAGTTCATTACCATAGTATTAATATTAGACCTGTTCAGTTCATTACCATAGTATTAATATTAGATTCATAGACCTGTTCAGTTCGTTACCATAGTATTAATATTAGACCTGTTCAGTTCATTACCATAGTATTAATATTAGACCTGTTCAGTTCATTACCATAGTATTAATATTAGACCTGTTCAGTTCATTACCATAGTATTAATATTAGACCTGTTCAGTTCATTACCATAGTATTAATATTAGACCTGTTCAGTTCATAACCATAGTATTAATATTAGACCTGTTCAGTTCATTACCATAGTATTAATATTAGACCTGTTCAGTTCATAACCATAGTATTAATATTAGATTCATAGACCTGTTCAGTTCATAACCATAGTATTAATATTAGACCTGTTCAGTTCATTACCATAGTATTAATATTAGACGTGTTCAGTTCATAACCATAGTATTAATATTAGATTCATAGACCTGTTCAGTTCATTACCATAGTATTAATATTAGACCTGTTCAGTTCATTACCATAGTATTAATATTAGATTCATAGACCTGTTCAGTTCATAACCATAGTATTAATATTAGACCTGTTCAGTTCATAACCATAGTATTAATATTAGACCTGTTCAGTTCATTACCATAGTATTAATATTAGACCTATTCAGTTCATTACCATAGTATTAATATTAGACCTGTTCAGTTCATTACCATAGTATTACTATTAGACCTGTTCAGTTCATTACCATAGTATTAATATTAGATTCATAGACCTGTTCCGTTCATTACCATAGTATTAATATTAGATGCATAGACCTGTTCAGTTCATTACCATAGTATTAATATTAGATTCATAGACCTGTTCAGTTTATTTCCATAGTATTAATTGTTAGATGCATAGACCTGTTCAGTTCATTACCATAGTATTAATATTTGATTCATAGATTGAAATGATGACCCCATCCTCAGTAGCCTGCTGCAATAGGCTGCAGAAGCACTTCTTACCTCAAAATCGTCTTGCTATTCATGTTAAAACTTCTTATGGATCCCTTCGCGCGCCAATCCCGTTAACAGGATTGATTTGACAACACCCAGTGAAATAGCAGCGCGCCAAATTCAAAAACAGAAAAACTCATAATAATAATTCATAAATCATACAAGTGTTATACATCGGTTTAAAGATAAACTTCTTGTTAATCCAGCCACAGTGTCAGATTTCAAAAAGGCTTTACAGCGAAAGCAAACTCTGTGATTATCTGAGGACAGCGCCCAGCATACCAACACATGAAAATCAGATTTCAACTCGCCAGGCGCGACACAAAAGTCAGTAATAACGATATAATGCATGCCTTACCTTTGAAGATCTTCTTCTGTTGGCATTCCAAAATGTCCATTAAACATCACAAATGGTCCTTTTGTTTGATAAATTCCTTCGTTATATACCCAAAATGTCAATTTATTTGGTGAGTTTGATTCAGAAAATACACCGGTTCCAACTCGCCCAACATGACTACAAAGTATCTAATAAGTTACCTGTAAACTTGATCAAAACATTTCAAACAACTTTCCTAATCCAACTTTAGGTATTTTTAAACGTAAATAATCAATACAATTTAAGACGGGATAAACTGTGTTCAATAGCAGATAAAATGAAAGTGGAGTGAACTCCAGGTCACGCGCCCCAATCAAAACAGTCCACTTGGCTCTACACTCTACTTCTACTTCTTCATTACTCAAAAAAAACATCAACCAATTTCTAAAGACTGTTGACATCTAGTGGAAGCCATAAGAACTGCAACCAGGTCCCTCATAAATCTAGTTCCCCATAGAAACTTAATTGAAAAGACAGTGACCTCAAATGTTTTTTTTTCCTGGATGGTTTGTCCTCTGGGTTTTGTCTTCCAAATAAGTTCTGTTATACTCAACGACACAATTTTAACAGTTTTAGAAACGTTAGAGTGTTGTATATCCAAATCTACCAATTATATGCATATCCTAGCTTCTGGGCCTGAGTAGCTGTTTACACATCCAAACAGTCAGGGGATTTAATGCAATTACTTTTTCTAGCCCAATGACTACTCAAAACCTGCCCACAAGGCCTGAAAACCAACTAATAGCCCCTGACAGTCCGATATTTTCACGTCCGGATGAAAAGTGTGCCCCCTAGCCTTAAGAAGTTTTAAATGAATTAATCTGTCAATGTAACGACTTTCTTCCTGAGATGAAGGAGAGGACCAAAATGCAGCGCGGTTAGTGTTCAACATGTTTAATTTGAACATAAACGGTGAACACTTACAACAATACAAAAACAACAAATGTGAAAGTCGAGACAGTCCTATCTGGTGCAGAACACAAACACAGAGACAGGAAACAAACACCCACAAAATCCCAACACAAAACAAGCCTCCTATATATGAGTCTCAATCAGAGACAACGACTACCATCTGCCTCTGATTGAGAACCCACACTAGGCTGACATAGAAACAGACAAACTAGACACACAACATAGAATTCCCACCCAGCTCACGTCCTGACCAACTAAACACATACAAAACAAGAGAAAACAGGTCAGGAACGTGACAGTCAATTTGAACTAAGCAAGCTGGTAAATCATATTTCCCAGGCTACTGCAGTCTATCTGAAATAAGATGTCGGACTGTCAGGGGCTATTAGTTGGTTTTCAGGCCTTGTGGGCAGGTTTTGAGTAGTCATTGGGCTAGAAAAAGTAATTGCATTAAATCCCCTGACTGTTTGGATGTGTCTGTTAGTAAATGTTCTATTTCTAAGAGATAATGAATAAAATAATTAGTTGTCACTGTGTTAACCACAACCAACATGTTGTATCTCTGTTTAGGGCTCAGTGCTCCAAAATGAGTCTCTCTGGGGAGAGAGAGGAGGGGGGCCCTGCCTCTAAAATGAGTCTCTCTGGGGAGAGAGAGGAGGGACCTGCCTCTAAAATGAGTCTATCTGGGGAACATGACACCAAAATTAAGAGGTGAGCTGAAATTATTGTTTAAGAATGTATTTTCTAAAACGTTTTTTTTTATCAGAAATGATTGCTTACGGGTACATTCTGTATAACTGTTCTAGATTTTTGTATTATCCACATGCACCGAATACAACAGGTGTAGACCTTAAAAACTTCTTCAGGCTGCAAGCCCGACACCGGTACACTTGACAACATCCAGCTCAAGTGCAGGGCGCGAAATTCAAAATATATTTTTTAGAAATATTTAACTTTCACACATTAACAAGTCCAATACAGCATTTGAAAGATAAACATCTTGTGAATCCAGCCAACATGTCCGGTTTTTAAAATGTTTTACAGCGAAAACACCACGTATATTTATGTTAGCTCACCACCAAATACAAAAAAGGACAGACATTTTTCACAGCACAGGTAGCATGCACAAAGCCAACCTAACTAACCAAGATCCAACCAAACTAACCAAGAAACAACTTCATCAGATGACAGTCCTATAACATGTTACACAATAAATCTATGTTTTGTTCGAAAAATGTGCATATTTGAGGTATAAATCAGTTTTACATTGATGCTACCATCACAGCTACCGTCAGAAATAGCACCGAAGCAACCAGAGTAATTACAGACACCAACGTCAAATACCTAAATACTCATCATAAAACATTTCTGAAAAATATATGGTGTATAGCAAATGAAAGACAAAGATCTTGTGAATACAGCCAATATTTCCGATTTTTTAAGTGTTTTACAGCGAAAACACAATATAGCGTTATATTAGCTTACTACAATAGCTAACACACAACAGCATTGATTCAAGGCAAACGGTACCGATAGCACAGTTCGACAGATATATGAAATAGCATCCCAAAATGGGTCCTACTTTTGGTGATCTTCCATCAGAATGTTGTACAAGGGGTCCTTTGTCCAGAACAGTCGTTGTTTGGATTTAGAACGACTTCTTTCCCTCTTGAATTAGCAAGCACACTGGCCAAGTGGAGCGAAGCTCTCTTTCGTGAACAAAGTCAAACAACGCAACACGCCTAACGTCCCGAATAAATTTCAATAATCTAATAAAACTATATTGAAAAAACATACTTTACGATGATATTGTAACATGTATCAAATAAAATCAAAGCCGGAGATAGTATTCGCCTATAACGACGGCTTTCCAGAAGGCGATTCCAGGTTCAACTTCGCGCTTTCGAAAATACAGGAAATGGCGGACACGTCATTCCAAGAGGATTTATTCCACTTCAGACCAAGATAATCCATTCATTTCTTCTCTCACTTCCTCTTGACATCTAGGGGAAGGTGTATGACGTGTATGTAAACCAATACGTATCATGCCCATTTATAGGCAAGCCCTTGAACAGAGACCTCGGATTTCAGAAATCTCACTTCCTGTCAGGAAGTGGGCTGCAGAATGAGTTCTGTTTCACTCAGAGAAATAATTCAAACGGTTTTAGAAACTAGAGAGTGTTTTCTATCCAATAGTAATAATAATATGCATATTGTACGAGCAAGAATTGAGTACGAGGCCGTTTGAAATGGGCACCTTTTTCCAAGTTAGTCAATACTCCCCCTGCAACCATAAGAAGTTAAATGGAAAAGCTTACTTACGAGTGCCTAACCAACAATGCAGTAAAAAAATATGGATAAGAATAAGAAATAAAATTAACAAGTAATTAAAGAGCAGCAGTATAATAACAATAACGAGACTATATACAGGGGGGTACAGGTACAGAGTCAATGTGCTGGGGCACCTGTTACTTGAGGTAATATGTACATGTAGGTAGAGTTATTAAAGTGACTATGCATAGATGATAACTACAGAGAATAGCAGCGGTGTAAAAGAGGGGGCAATGCAAATAGTCTGGGTAGCCATTTGATTAGATGTTCAGGAGTCTTATGGCTTGGGGGTAGAAGCTGTTTAGAAGCCTCTTGGACCTAGACTTGGTGCTCCGGTACCGCTTGCCGTGCGGTAGCAGAGAGAACAGTCTATGACTAGGGTGGCTGGAGTCTTTGACAATTTTTAGGGCCTTCCTCTGACACCGCCTTGTATAGAGGTCCTGGATGGCAGGAAGCTTGGCCCCAGTGATGTACTGGGTTGTTCGCACTACCCTCTGTAGTGCCTTGCGGTAGGAGGCTGAGCAGTTGCCATACCAGGCAGTGATGCAACCAGTCAGGACGCTCTCGATGGTGCAGCTGTAGAACCTTTTGAGGATCTGAGGACCCATGCCAAATCTTTTCAGTCTCCTGAGGGGGAATAGGATGTGTCATACCCTCTTTATGACTGTCTTGGTGTGCTTGGACCATGTTAGTTTGTTGGTGATGTGGACACCAAGGAACTTGAAGCTCTCAACCTGCTCCACTACAGCCCTGTTGATGAGAATGGGGTCGGGCTCAGTCCTCTTTTTCCTGTAGTCCACAATCTTCTTTGTCTTGATCACGTTGAGGTAGAGGTTGTTGTCCTGGCACCACACGGCCAGGTCTCTGACCTCCTCCCTATAGGCTGTCTCGTCGTTGTCGGTGATCAGGCCTACCACTGTTGTGTCATCGGCAAACTTAATGATGGTGTTGAAGTCGTGCCTGGCTGTGCAGTCATGAGTGAACAGGGAGGACAGGAGGGGACTGAGCATGCACCGCTGAGGGGCCCCTTTGTTGAGGATCAGCGTGGCGGATATGTTGTTATCTACCCTTACCACCTGGGGGCAGCCCGTCAGGAAGTCCAGGATCCAGCTGCAGAGGGAGGTGTTTAGTCCCAGGGTCCTTAGCTTTTTGATGAGCTTTGAGGGCACTATGGTGTTGAACGCCGAGCTGTAGTCAATGAATAGCATTCTCACGTAGGTGTTATTTTTGTCCAGGTGGGAAAGGGCAGTGTGGAGTGCAATAGAGATTGCATCATCTGTGGATCTGTAGGGGCGGTATGTAAATTGGAGTGGGTCTAGGGTTTCTGGGATGATGGTGTTGATGTGAGCCATGACCAGCCTTTCAAAGTACTTCATATTTACAGACGTGAGTGCTACGGGTCTGTAGTCATTTAGGCAGGTTACCTCAGTGTTCTTGGGCACAGGCACTACGGTGGTCTGCTTAATAAAACCTTTTGGTATTACAGACTCAGACAGGGAGAGGTTGAAAATGTCAGTGAAGACACTTGCCAGCTGGTCAGCACATGCTCGCAGTATACGTCTGGGTAATCCGTCTGGCCCTGCAGCCTTGTGAATCTTGACCTTTTTAAAGGTCTCACTCACATTGGTTGCGGAGAGCGTGATCACACAGTCTTCCGGAACAGCTGGTGCTCTCATGCATGTTTCAGTGTTAATTGCCTTGAAGCGAGCATAGAAGCAGTGTAGCTCGTCTGGTAGGCTCATGTCACTGGGCAGCTCTCAGCTGCGCTTCCCTTTGTAGTCTGTAATTGTTTGCAAGCCCTGTCACATCCTACGAGCATCAGAGCTGGTGTAGTACAATTCGATCTTAGTCCTGTATTGATGCTTTGACTGTTTGATGGTTCGTCTGCGGACATAGCGAGATTTCTTATAAGCTTCCGTGTTAGAGTCCCGCTCCAGCTCTGGTCTTTAGCTCAGTGCAGATGTTGCCTGTACATGGCTTCTGGTTGGGGTATGTACGTACAGTCACTGTGGGGACAACGTCATCAATGCACTTTTTTATAAAGTCATTGACCGATGTGGTGTACTCCTCAATGCCATCGGAGGAATCCCGGAACATATTCCAGTCTATGCTAGCAAAACAGACCTGTAGCTTAGCATCTGCTTCATCTGACCACTTTTTTATTGATCTAGTCACTGCTGCTTCCTGCTTTAATTTTTGCTTGTAAGCAGGAATCAGGAGGATAGAATTATTGTCAGATTTGCCAAATGGAGGGCGAGGGAGAGCTTTGTATGCATCTCTGTGTGTGGAGTAAAGGTGGTCCAGTGTTTTTTTTCCTCTGGTTGCACATTTAACATGCTGATAGAAATTTGGTAAAACAGATTTAAGTTTCCCTGCATTAAAGTCCCCGGCTACTAGGAGCGCCGCCTCTGGATGTGCGTTTTCTTGTTTGCTTATGGCGGAATACAGCTCATTCAATGCTGTCTTAGTGCCAGCCTCTGACTGTGGTGGTATGTAAACAGCTACAAAGAATACAGATGAAAACTCTTTAGTTATATAGTGTGATATACAGTTTATCATGAGATACTCTACCTCAGGCAAGCAATAGCTCGAGACTTCCTTAGATATCGTGCACCAGCTGTTATTTACAAAAATACATACCCCTTGTCTTACCAGACGCCGCTGTTCTATCCTGCCGGTGCAGTGTATAACCACCCAGCCCTTGTCTTACCAGACGCCGCTGTTCTATCCTGCCGGTGCAGTGTATAACCAGCCAGCCCTTGTCTTACCAGACGCCGCTGTTCTATCCTGCCGGTGCAGTGTATAACCACCCAGCCCTTGTCTTACCAGACGCCGCTGTTCTATCCTGCCGGTGCATAATGTATAACCAGCCAGCTGTATTTTGATAGTGTCGTTGTTCAGCCACAACTCTGTGAAGCATAAGATATTACAGTTTTTAATGTCCCGTTGGTAGTTAAATCTTCCGCGTAGGTCATCGATGTTATTCTCCAAAGATTGCACGTTTGCTAGCAGAATGGAAGGAGTTTATTCGATCACCTACGAATTCTCAGAAGGCAGCCCTCCCTCTGGCCCAATTTTCTCCGCTTCCTCTTCACGCAAATCACGGGGATCTCGGCCTGTTCCCGAAGAAAGCAGTATATCCTTCGCGTCGGACTCATCAGACTCGTTAAAGGAAAAAAAGGATTCTGCCAGTCTGTGGTGAATAATCGCAGTCCTAATGTCCAGAAGTTATTTTCGGTCATAAGAGACGGTAACGGCAATATTAAGTTACAAACAACACAAAAAAATACAAGGGAAAAAAATTGGTTGGGGAAACGTAAAACGTATGCCTTCCTCTCCGGCGGCATTTTATAGATGAGTATGAAAATGTGTTTTTTTGCTAAATGCTATATATCCATTGTTTAGCAGGAATGGAATGTTGGTATCCTGTATATTTGACTGTGATATGTGGTTGTCTCACCTAGATATCTATATATCCATTGTTTAGCAGGAATGGAATGTTGGTATCCTGTATATTTGACTGTGATATGTGGTTGTCTCACCTTACAGATGCCATATCTTAATTTGACCCAGTTTCTCACAACAGGAAAATAACAGCAAATGTGCATTTTTATGTGGATTATAATTAAGGGACATTTTTTTGTAGGGCTTGATCCCTATAAAGTGAACAACATTTCTGAAAATGGATATATAGCGTTTTGGAGTAAAACTCTTCCTTTATTTCCCCATCTGAGCTCAGAGTAGATGAGAGATGTAATGTTTGTCTCTGTTGTGTTTAAGTCCAATCAAGCAGGAGAGACCAGCCTCCCCTGTACCCAGCTGTGTGTCCATAAAGAGTGAGCAGTCTATGGGTAAACCTATACATTTTCGAGAGGGAGACTTTTCTACTGAACAAAGGTAAGAAGAACTCATGGATCATGGTCAGTGAGTTAAACAACACTGTCTCTAGTCATTTCTCATCTCCAATTTTCCCATTTATTTTCGTTGTTTTCATAATCCATAGGCACTTTTACCCCTAACTACATGTACATATTACCTCAATTACCTCAACTACCTGGTACCGGTACTCCTTATAGTCTCGTTATTACCTCAACTACCTGGTACCCTGCACATTGACTCAGTACTGGTACTACGTATAGTCTCATTATTACCTCAACTACCTGGTACCCCTGCACATTGACTCAGTACTGGTACTCCTTATAGCCTCATTATTACCTCAACTACCTGGTACCCCTGCACATTGACTCAGTACTGGTACTCCTTATAGTCTCATTATTACCTCAACTACCTGGTACCCCTGCACATTGACTCAGTACTGGTACTCCTTATAGTCTCATTATTACCTCAACTACCTGGTACCCCTGCACATTGACTCAGTACTGGTACTCCTTATAGCCTCATTATTACCTCAACTACCTGGTAACCCTGCACATTGACTCAGTACTGGTACTCCTTATAGCCTCATTATTACCTCAACTACCTGGTACCCCTGCACATTGACTCAGTACTGGTACTCCTTATAGTCTCATTATTACCTCAACTACCTGGTAACCCTGCACATTGACTCAGTACTGGTACTCCTTATAGCCTCATTATTACCTCAACTACCTGGTACCCCTGCACATTGACTCAGTACTGGTACTCCTTATAGTCTCATTATTACCTCAACTACCTGGTACACCTGCACATTGACTCAGTACTGGTACTCTGTATAGTCTCATTATTGTTAATTTAATTTATTGTGTTACTATTTCCTTTTTTTATTTAGCACATTTTTCTTACTTTTTAACTGCGTTGTTGGGAAAGGTCTCGTAAGTAAGCGTTTCACAGTAAAGTGTAACCTTGTTATATTTGTGACAAATACAATATGATTTAATATGATTTCATTTGAAGCTCATAAGTAATAGGATCTAACGGTCGTCTTGCAGGCCGTCAAATCAAATCCTTCAGTATTATAGTTATAAAGTTGATTTTGACTAACATGAAAATGTGTCAGTTTGTCCCTTTCACGAGTAATAACAAGTTAAACTACTTCAGACAGAATATTTTAACATCTAAGGAAGTATTTTTACCATTTTACCATCTCATTGACTTGTCAAACCCCAAACCCTGGTCTGCTTCATATAACATGTTCTACATTTAGTTCTATAGTTCTATATCATATAGTTCTACACACAGTTGTCACAAAGTGCTTCTACAGAAACCCAGTCTAAAAGCACAAACAGAAAGCAATGCAGATGTAAAAGCACAGTGGCTCGGAGAAAGGCAGGAACCACACAGGATCAATAGAAAGGGAGCGCTGCTCTCGAATCAGTATTCTCTGTTCCAATCTTTCCTTATTAACATTCTAATTATTTCACAATACTGACCACGGATCAGCTTCTATTAGCAGCTATGGCTGCAAACATTGAGGCGGCTTATTCTAATGATTACCCAATAGAAATGCACTAAATCACAGATGTGGCACATCATTGTGTTCATGTTAGGATACACATTATAAAATATATTGAGACAAATTACAGACAGTAGCCTACAAGTAGCAAACTAGAACTCAATATATTGAACAATATGATTGAAATAGTCCAGCAAAATAGAACTCAAATGAACAAACATGACATGTATTACAATATGATTGAAATAGGCCTACAGCCTACTGTTCATACTTTAATGCAGTCATCTCAGTTTTCATTTGAAGCAAATTTGTATACGTCCCTTGTTTGAATCAATTACAAAGACATTGTCAACTTTGTATTTGTAGTCAACTTTGTTCTGAAGTTATTGGCGGTCACAGAAAGACTGATAAACTATGTGATTCTATGTTCAGCAGAGATCTTCTGTGTATAAAGTCACGCGGAAGGGGAAAAAAAACATCTAACGACTCACTCAGCTGTTCTAGTGGTCTGAGGCAGGTGTTAGATTACTCAGCTGTTCTAGTGGTCTGAGACAGGTGGTAGATTACTCAGCTGTTCTAGTGGTCTGAGGCAGGAGGTAGATTACTCAGCTGTTCTAGTGGTCTGAGGCAGGTGTTAGATTACTCAGCTGTTCTAGTGGTCTGAGGTGGTAGATTACTCAGCTGTTCTAATGGTCTGAGGTGTTAGATTACTCAGCTGTTCTAGTGGTCTGAGGTGTTAGATTACTCAGCTGTTCTAGTGGTCTGAGGCAGGTGTTAGATTACTCAGCTGTTCTAGTGGTCTGAGGCAGGTGTTAGATTACTCAGCTGTTCTAGTGGTCTGAGGCAGGTGTTAGATTACTCAGCTGTTCTAGTGGTCTGAGGCAGGTGTTAGATTACTCAGCTGTTCTAGTGGTCTGAGGTGTTAGATTACTCAGCTGTTCTAGTGGTCTGAGGCAGGTGTTAGATTACTCAGCTGTTCTAGTGGTCTGAGACAGGTGGTAGATTACTCAGCTGTTCTAGTGGTCTGAGACAGGTGTTAGATTACTCAGCTGTTCTAGTGGTCTGAGACAGGTGGTAGATTACTCAGCTGTTCTAGTGGTCTGAGGCAGGTGTTAGATTACTCAGCTGTTCTAGTGGTCTGAGGCAGGAGGTAGATTACTCAGCTGTTCTAGTGGTCTGAGGCAGGTGGTAGATTACTCAGCTGTTCTAGTGGTCTGAGGCAGGTGGTAGATTACTCAGCTGTTCTAGTGGTCTGAGGCAGGTGGTAGATTACTCAGCTGTTCTAGTGGTCTGAGGTGTTAGATTACTCAGCTGTTCTAGTGGTCTGAGGCAGGTGTTAGATTACTCAGCTGTTCTACCAGTGGTCTGAGGCAGGTGTTAGATTACTCAGCTGTTCTAGTAGTCTGAGGCAGGTGTTAGATTACTCAGCTGTTCTAGTGGTCTGAGGCAGGTGTTAGATTACTCAGCTGTTCTAGTGGTCTGAGACAGGTGTTAGATTACTCAGCTGTTCTAGTGGTCTGAGGCAGGTGGTAGATTACTCAGCTGTTCTAGTGGTCTGAGGTGTTAGATTACTCAGCTGTTCTAGTGGTCTGAGGTGTTAGATTACTCAGCTGTTCTAGTGGTCTGAGGCAGGTGTTAGATTACTCAGCTGTTCTAGTGGTCTGAGACAGGTGGTAGATTACTCAGCTGTTCTAGTGGTCTGAGGCAGGTGGTAGATTACTCAGCTGTTCTAGTGGTCTGAGGCAGGTGGTAGATTACTCAGCTGTTCTAGTGGTCTGAGGCAGGTGTTAGATTACTCAGCTGTTCTAGTGGTCTGAGGCAGTTGGTAGATTACTCAGCTGTTCTAGTGGTCTGAGGCAGGTGTTAGATTACTCAGCTGTTCTAGTGGTCTGAGGCAGGTGTTAGATTACTCAGCTGTTCTAGTGGTCTGAGGCAGGTGTTAGATTACTCAGCTGTTCTAGTGGTCTGAGGTGTTAGATTACTCAGCTGTTCTACCAGTGGTCTGAGGCAGGTGGTAGATTACTCAACTGTTCTAGTGGTCTGAGGCAGTTGGTAGATTACTCAGCTGTTCTAGTGGTCTGAGGCAGGTGTTAGATTACTCAGCTGTTCTAGTGGTCTGAGGCAGGTGGTAGATTACTCAGCTGTTCTAGTGGTCTGAGGCAGGTGGTAGATTACTCAGCTGTTCTAGTGGTCTGAGGCAGGTGTTAGATTACTCAGCTGTTCTAGTGGTCTGAGGCAGGTGTTAGATTACTCAGCTGTTCTAGTGGTCTGAGGCAGGTGTTAGATTACTCAGCTGTTCTAGTGGTCTGAGGCAGGTGTTAGATTACTCAGCTGTTCTAGTGGTCCGAGGCAGGTGTTAGATTACTCAGCTGTTCTAGTGGTCTGAGGTGGTAGATTACTCAGCTGTTCTAGTGGTCCGAGGCAGGTGTTAGATTACTCAGCTGTTCTAGTGGTCTGAGGCAGGTGTTAGATTACTCAGCTGTTCTAGTGGTCTGAGGTGGTAGATTACTCAGCTGTTCTAGTGGTCCGAGGCAGGTGTTAGATTACTCAGCTGTTCTAGTGGTCTGAGGCAGGTGTTAGATTACTCAGCTGTTCTAGTGGTCTGAGGCAGGTGTTAGATTACTCAGCTGTTCTAGTGGTCTGAGACAGGTGTTAGATTACTCAGCTGTTCTAGTGGTCTGAGGCAGGTGTTAGATTACTCAGCTGTTCTAGTGGTCCGAGGCAGGTGTTAGATTACTCAGCTGTTCTAGTGGTCTGAGGCAGGTGTTAGATTACTCAGCTGTTCTAGTGGTCTGAGGCAGGTGTTAGATTACTCAGCTGTTCTAGTGGTCTGAGGCAGGTGTTAGATTACTCAGCTGTTCTCGTGGTCTGAGGCAGGTGTTAGATTACTCAGCTGTTCTAGTGGTCTGAGGCAGGTGTTAGATTACTCAGCTGTTCTAGTGGTCTGAGGCAGGTGTTAGATTACTCAGCTGTTCTAGTGGTCTGAGGCAGGTGTTAGATTACTCAGCTGTTCTAGTGGTCTGAGGCAGGTGTTAGATTACTCAGCTGTTCTAGTGGTCTGAGGCAGGTGTTAGATTACTCAGCTGTTCTAGTGGTCTGAGGCAGGTGTTAGATTACTCAGCTGTTCTAGTGGTCTGAGGCAGGTGTTAGATTACTCAGCTGTTCTAGTGGTCTGAGGCAGGTGGTAGATTACTCAGCTGTTCTAGTGGTCTGAGGCAGGTGGTAGATTACTCAGATGTTCTAGTGGTCTGAGGCAGGTGTTAGATTACTCAGCTGTTCTAGTGGTCTGAGGCAGGTGTT
Source organism: Salvelinus namaycush (assembly GCF_016432855.1). Taxonomy (NCBI): domain Eukaryota; kingdom Metazoa; phylum Chordata; class Actinopteri; order Salmoniformes; family Salmonidae; genus Salvelinus; species Salvelinus namaycush. The sequence continues at coordinate 959,539 of NW_024061197.1, read as the reverse complement.
AGATTACTCAGCTGTTCTAGTGGTCTGAGGTGTTAGATGTTTAGTGTTTTCAAGTGCAACGTTAATAACAATGTTTTTTTGAAACAGCTCAGAGATTTAACGATGCTCCTACGAATATTCTAATGATGAACTTGGCCTTAAAATGCTTTTGGGAAACCGGACCCTGGATAAAAACATCTGCTAAATGACGGAAATGTCAAATTTAAATCTCATATTACTGTATTGAATTATTATTTTTTAATATTTAAATATTGATGTCACAATTGTATAATTTGTACAGTTCTTTATTAGAAATGTAGTTATTTGATGCATTTGACTGTGTAAAACCTAACATATTTCTCAGAAAGTGAGGCAGATGTATAGCATTTTGCAAGAAAACATTTGTCTCTGAAATGAAACCATCAAGTGATAGATTGTTCAATGACAGACACTTCTTGTTTATAATCGCATGCCATGATTAGCTAGTGAAAAAAACACACCAATCTTTTTACCAACATTTCTGAAAAGTGATATATAGCGTTTTGGAATGAAACTCTTCTTATGTTTCGCCATCTGAGCTCAGAGTAGATGAGAGATGTAATGTTTGTCTCTGTTGTGTTGAAGACCAATCAAGCAGGAGAGACCAGCCTCCCCTGTTCCCAGCTGTGTGTCCATGAAGAGTGACCGGTCTATGAGTCTACCTGAAGTGTTTAGAGAGGGAGACTTTTCTACTGAACAAAGGTAAGAAGAACTCATGGGTCATGGTCAGTGAGTTAAACAACACTGTCTCTAGTCATTTCTCCTCTCCCATTTTCCCATTTCTATTTGTTGTTTTCATAATCCATAGGCTAATCCTTTTGTCCATTTTCATAGTCCTAAATCAATTTTAAACAAACACAACTTTCCCTCCGTGTGTGTGTGTGTGTGTGTGTGTGTGTGTGTGTGTGTGTGTGTGTGTGTGTGTGTGTGTGTGTGTGTGTGTGTGTGTGTGTGTGTGTGTGTGTGTGTGTGTGTGTGTGTGTGTGTGTGTGTGTGTGTGTGCACTCCCTGTATGAGGAGATGTAATCTCATGTTTTGTCCACAGAAAGCAACAGGAGAGATCAGAGTCAGAGATTCTCAGTGGTCAGTCTTCCCAGAGTCATCAAACAGACCTGGCCTCCATATTCAGTGTATGTGGTCCTGTTATGTACATTTGTTTTTGTTTACCTCAAGTAAAGTTGATCTGTCAATCATTCATGAATGTGTTAGTGAGAAAAAAATGTCATCTCTTGCTTAACTTATTTAATTGATTTATTTCAGTTGCTTGAAGAGAATATTGTAACATTTGTGAAGAACGAGCTGAAGATGTTCAAGAGGATTCTTAGTCCAGAACTCCCAGAAGGCTTTGAGAGTCAGAAGCAGGATAAGGAAGTGGTGGATGCTGAAGATGAGAAGCAGGAGAGCAGTGCCAGAGAGGGGGCTCTGAAGATCACACTGCACGTCCTGAGGAAAATGAACCAGAAGGAGCTTGCTGACACACTGGAGAAAAGTAAGAGCTGTCTGCCTCATGTTGAATGCTGTTTTATAACATTTAAAAGCTGTAGCTAAAGTACAGCTAAAGTAGCTGTGTAACTCAATTTGTAACTCAATGATATTGTAGCAGCCTTAACACAACACCTAGTGACCTCATCAAGTAGCAGCAGGGATGTGTTGTGGTGATTAATTTAGAGAGAGAGAGACAACATTAATAATACCATCAATAATACCAATAATAATATAATCAGTCACACCAGTCATTATGAAAACATCAAGTAGCAGCAGGGATGTGTTGTGGTGATTAAAAACTTATTAGGGATAGGCGTCTCACTTGTCTATGTGGTGAAACTGGAGGGTGAAACTGGAGGGCACGCAATTCAAATAAATAATCATAAATAATATGGATTTGAATATTTATGTACATGATATCGGCTGACCTTCTTGTAATCTGTTATCACTGTGCGATTTACAGTAGCTATTACAGCGAACACATGCCATGCGATTGCTTGAGGACAGCGCCCCACATCAAAATATTTTTACACCGGCACAGGTTTCATACATTCACAAATAACGATTAAATATTCACCTACTTTTTGAAAATCTTCCTCTGATTTGTCATCCAAAAGGTCCCAGCTATAACATGTAGGGTCGTTTTATTAGATAAAATCCTTCTTTATATCCTAAAAAGTATGTTTAGTTGGCGCCATCGATTTGAGTAATCCACTCGTTCAACATGAAGAGAAAGGAATCCAAAAATCTACCCCTAAACTTTGTTTCAACAGGTCAAAATACGTTTCTATTTACTCCTCAGATACTCTAAAATGTAATCAAACTATAATATTTCTTACGGAAGGAAGAAAGTTCAATAGGAAACCGATATTAGCAGGTGCGTAATTTCATCTGGGCGCCCGCAAACACGAATTTCCAAGATGGTGTCCTTCTGCTAAACTTATATTTCTTATTCGTTTTTCAAGTTACAAGCCTGAAACCTTGAACATAGACAGCTGACACCCTGTGGAAGCCATAGGAATTGTATCCAGGGAGCTATATGACCTCGATATGACCTTTTACTTGCTTTTCTAAGAGGATGGTCTCTCTAAAAAAAGACAATTGTTGTTAGTTTTTCTTGGATTTTCTCCTACCATATCTACTGTGTTTTAATCTCATACATTATTTTAAAATTTCTACAAACTTAAAAGTGTTTTCTTTCCAATGGTACCAATTATATTCATATCCTGGCTTCAGGGCCTGAGCAACAGGCAGTTTACTTTGGGCACGTCATTCAGACAGGAAGTGGAGAAAAAGGGGCCTAGCCCTAAGAAGTTGTTATTATAGGCAGATGAGAGAAAGAGAAAGAGAGAGAGAGAGAGAGACAGAGAGAGAGAGAGAGAGAGAGAGAGAGAGAGAGAGAGAGAGAGAGAGAGAGAGAGAGAGAGAGAGAGAGAGAGAGAGAGAAACAGAGAGAAACAGAGAGAGAGAAAGAGAAAGAGAGAGAGAGAGAGAGAGAGAGAGAGAGAGAGAGAGAGAGAGAGAGAGAGAGAGATAGACAGCGACAGAGAGACAGAGAGACAGAGAGAAAGAGAAAGAGAGAGAGAGAGAGAGAGAGAGAGAGAGAAAGAGAGAGAGAGAGAGAGAGAGAGAGAGAGAGAGAGAGAGAGAGAGAGAGAGAGAGAGAGAGAGAGAGAGAGAGAGAGAGAGAGAGAAAGAGAGAGAAAGAGAGAAAGAGAAAGAGAGAAAGAGAGAGAGAGAGAAAGAGAGAGAGAGAGAGAGAGAGAGAGAACATTAATAATATCATCAATAATACCAAAAATAATATAATCAGTAACACCAGTCTGTAATGCATTATGAAAACATTTACACATTTATACAGTCAGTTAACTTCTTTGGGCTGCAGGGGCAGTATTGAGTAGCCTGGATAAAAGGTGCCCATTTCAAACGACCGCGTACTCAATTCTTGCTCGTACAATATGCATATTATTATTACTATTTGATAGAAAACACTCTCTAGTTTCTAAAACCGTTTGAATTATATCTGTGAGTAAAACAGAACTCATTTTGCAGCAAACTTCCTGACAGGAAGTGGAAAATCTGAAATCGATGCTCTGTTCTAGGGCCTGCTTATAAATGTGCTTGATATGTATTAGTATACATGCACTTCATACGCTTTCCGATAGATGTCAACAGGCAGTGAGAGAAGAAATGGAGTGTATAACTTGATCTGAGGTCGAATAAAAGCTCTTGGCATGACGTGACACCAGTTTCCTAATTTCTGGAGCGCGCGAGAAGGGACCTGGAATTGCCTTCTGAAAAGCTGTCGTTATAGACGACTAATATCTCCTGCTTTGATTTTATTTGATAAATGTGACAATATCATCGTAAAGTATGTTTTTTCAATATAGTTTTATTAGATTATTGAATTTTTTTCGGGACGTTAGGCGTGTTGTGTTGTCTGCTTTTGTTCACGAAAGAGAGCTTCGCGCCACTTTGCTAGCTTTCCGTGCTAATTGACTGGAGAAGAGGACATTCTAAAACCAAACAATGATTGTTCCCGACAAAGGACCCCTTATACAACATTCTGATGGAAGATCATCAAAAGTAGGACCCATTTTATGATGTTATTTCATATATCTGTCGTACATGTGTACTATTAGGTAGCGCCCAGATTTTGGGCACTCTCTCGCCATAACGTAAGCTGGATGTCGTAATGAAGTTATTTTTAGAATTCTAACACGGCGATTGCATTAAGAACTAGTGTATCTATCATTTCCTATACAACATGTATTTTTTAGTAACGTTTATGAATAGTTATTTGGTCAGAATAGGTGAGTGTCATAAAAATATCCGGACGTTGTGGGAAAAAGATGCTACGTTAGCACAATGTATAACCACTGATTTCAGCTCTAAATATGCACATTTTCGAACAAAACATAAGTGTATGTATAACCTGATGTTATAGGACTGTCATCTGATGAAGCTTATCAAGGTTAGTCAAAAATTACATATCTTTTGCTGGTTTGTTACGATCGCTAACTTTTGCTGCTGGTAAATGGCTTGTGTTTCTGGCTATTGTGGTAAGCTAATATAATGCTATATTGTGTTTTCGCTGTAAAACACTTAAGAAATCGGAAATATTGGCTGGATTCACAAGATGCTTGTCTTTCATTTGCTGTACACCATGTATTTTTCAGAAATGTTTTATGATGAGTATTTAGGTATTTCACGTTGGTGTCTGTAATTACTCTGGCTGCTTCGGTGCTATTTGTGACGGTAGCTGTGATGGTAGCTGCAATGTAAAACTGATTTATACCTCAAATATAAACATTTTTCGAACAAAACATAGATTTATTGTATAACATGTTATAAGACTGTCATCTGATGAAGTTGTTTCTTGGTTATTTTTGTTGGTTCTTGGTTAGTTAGGTTGTTTTTTTTGCATGCTACCTGTGCTGTGAAAAATGTCTGTCCTTTTTTGTATTTGGTGGTGAGCTAACATAAATATACGTGGTGTTTTCGCTGTAAAACATTTAAAAAATCGGACATGTTGGCTGGATTCACAAGATGTTTATCTTTCATTTTTTTTGCTGTATTGGACTTGTTAATGTGTGAAAGTTAAATATTTCTAAAAAATATCTTTTGAATTTCGCGCCCTGCACTTGAGCTGGCTGTTGTCATAAGTGTACCGACATCGGGCTTGCAGCCATAGTTAAGAGAATAAATTATTATAATGTAAAACTTTATAACAGTCCTACAATACTGTAGACATTAAAACAGACGTAATATTAATATCCTCTGTTATTTCTTCATTCAGATGAGCTTGCTGTGATTTGCCAACGTGAACTCAAATCTAATCTAAAGAAGAAGTTTCAATGTGTATTTGAGGGGATCGCTAAACAAGGAAACCCAACACTTCTCAATAAGATCTACACAGAGCTCTACATCACAGAGGGTGGAACAGGAGAGGTCAATAATGAACATGAGCTGAGACAGATTGAGACAACAACCAGGAAACAAGCAAGACCAGAGACTGCAATCAAATGTAACGACATCTTCACACCCTTAACTGGACAAGACAAACTTATCAGAACTGTGCTGACAAAGGGAGTCTCTGGTATTGGAAAAACAGTCTCTGTGCAGAAGTTCATTCTGGACTGGGCTGAAGGCAAAGAAAATCAGGATGTCCAATTTGTATTTTCAATCCCTTTCCGGGAGCTGAATTTGATGAAAGAGGAAAAATACACTTTGATTGAACTTCTTAATCACTTCTCAATGGAAACCAAACAATCAGGAATCTCCATCTACAACAAGTACAAAGTTTTGTTCATCTTTGATGGTCTGGGTGAGTGCCGACTGCCCCTAGACTTCCAGAAGAACAAGATCTGTTGTGACGTCACAGAGTCAACCTCCGTGGATGTTCTGCTGACAAATCTCATCAAGGGAAATCTGCTTCCCTCTGCTCTCCTCTGGATAACTACCCGACCTGCAGCAGCCAATAAGATCCCCTCAGTGTGTGTTGACCAGGTGACAGAGGTACGAGGGTTCAATGACCCACAGAAGGAGGAGTACTTCAGGAAGAGATTCAGTGATGAGGACCTGGCCAGCAGAATCATCTCACACATAAAAACGTCAAGGAGCCTCCACATCATGTGCCACATTCCTGTCTTCTGTTGGATTTCTGCAATAGTCCTTGAACCCATGCTGAAACATAAGAGAGAAGAGATGCCCAAGACTCTGACTGAGATGTACACACACCTTGTGGTGTTTCATACCAAACAGAAGAATGAAAAGTATCTTGGGAAAGAAGAGACAGGTCCACACTGGAATAAAGAGAGCATTCTGTCACTGGGAAAACTGGCTTTTCAACAGCTTGTGAAGGGCAATCTGATTTTCTATGAAGAAGATCTGAAAGAGGCTGGCATTGATGTCAATGAAGCCTCAGTGTACTCAGGATTGTGCACACAGCTCTTTAAAGAGGAATGTGTGCTGTACCAGGACAAGGTGTACTGCTTTGTTCATCTGAGCATTCAGGAGTTTCTGGCTGCTGTATATGTGTTCCTCACATTCATCAACAACAATGAGAATCTAATGGACAAACTGCAAACAAAAGACAAGTCTGAAGTTACTTTCTACAAGAGTGCTGTGGATAAAGCCTTACAAAGCGAGACGGGAAACCTGGACCTGTTCCTCCGCTTCCTTCTGGGCCTCTCAATGGAGTCCAATCAGAAGCACTTACGAGGTCTACTGACAAAGACAAGAAGCAGCTCAAAGACCCATGAAGAAACAGTCAAGTACATCAAGGAGAAGATCAGGGAGAATCCTTCTCCAGAGAGGAGCATCAATCTGTTCCACTGTCTGAATGAACTGAATGACCATTCTCTAGTGGAGGAGATCCAAAGCTACCTGAGATCAGGAAGTCTCTCTAGAGCCAACCTGCCACCTGCACAGTGGTCAGCTCTGGTCTTTGTGTTGCTGACTTCAGAAAAGGAGCTGGATGTGTTTGACCTGAAGAAATACTCCAGATCAGAGAAAGGTCTTCTGAGGCTGCTGCCAGTGGCCAAAGCCTCCAGAGCTGTTCTGTGAGTACATACAATTACATTTTAAAACTAATCATCAGGAAGAAATATTCATTTTAGAGAAAAATATGTATAATTGAAAAACATATTGAATAAATGCATTGATTTTCACATTGGTATAACATTATGACCATACAATTCTAGGAGATGGAAGATGAATCTATATGTTGTTTGGGAGTATAAACCAAATGCATCTTCCATTGTCCTTCTACACTACTCGTTAAATGAACAGTGTGTTTGTGAAGTCATGATGATCTCTTTGTCAGGCTGTCAGGCTGTGGAGTCACAGAGGAAGGCTGTGCTTCTCTGGTCTCATCTCTGAAGTCAAACCCCTCACACCTGAGAGAGCTGGATCTGAGTAACAATGACCTGAAGGATTCAGGAGTGAAGCTGCTCTCTGCTGGACTGAGGAATCCCCACTGTAAACTGGAGACTCTGAGGTCAGTTTTCCTGTAGTTGCTCAACAAATGATAACTGTTCACCAGATGCACGTGTTTACCAGGCACACATAGTCCACACCATATGTGTTTGGACAGTGAAGCTTACAGTTTAAAATTTGGTGCTATGCTCCAGCATTTGGATTTGAGATTTAATTGTTCATATTAGTTGACAGTACAGAATGTCACCTTTTATTTGAGGGTATTTTCATACATGCAGTTGAAGTCGGAATTTTATATACACTCCACACATTTCTTATTAACAAACTATAGTTTTGGCAAGTCGGTTAGGACAACTATGTTGTGCATGACACAAGTAATTTTCCCAACAATTGTTTACAGAAATATTTTTTCACTTATAATTCACTGTATCACAATTCCAGTGGGTCAGAATTTTACATACACTATGTTGACGTTGCCTTTAAACAGCTTGGGAAATTCCAGAAAAGGATGTCATGGCTTTAGAAGCTTCTGATAGTCTAATTTACATAATTTGAGTCAATTGGAGGCGTACCTGTGGATTTATTTCAAGGCCTACCTTCAAACTCAGTGCCTCCCTGCTTGACATCATGGGAAAATCAAAATCAGCCAAGACCTCAGAAAGAAAATTGTAGACCTCCACAAGTCTTGTTCATCCTTTGGAGCAATTTCCAAACGCCTGATGGTACCACGTTCATCTGTACAAACAATAGTATGCAAGTATAAACACCATGGGACCACGCAGCCGTCATACCGCTCAGGAAGGAGACACATTCTGTCTCCTAGAGATGAACCTACTTTGGTGAGAAAAGTGCAAATCAATCCCCGAACAACAGCAAAGGACCTTGTGAAGATGCTGGATGAAACAGGTACAGAAGTATCTATATCCACAGTAAAACGAGTCCTATAGCGACATACCCTGAAAGGTTTCTCAGCAAGGAAGAAGCCACTGCTCCCAAACAACCACAAAAAAGCCAGACTACGGTTTGCAACTGCACATGGGGACAAAGATCGTACTTTTTGGAGAACTGTCCTCTGGTCTAATGAAACAAAAATAGAACTGTTTGGCCATAATGACCATTGTTGTTGGAGGAAAAAGGGGGAGGCGTGCAAGCCGAAGAACACCATCCCAACCGTGAAGCACGGGGGTGACAGCATCATGTTGTGGGGGTGCTTTTCTGCAGGAGTGACTGGTGCACTTCATAAAATATATGGCATCATGAGGTAGAAAAAAAATGTGGATATATTGAAGCAAAATCTCAAGACATCAGTCAGGAAGTTAAAGCCTGGTTGCAAATGGATCTTCCAAATGGACAATGACCCCAAGCATCAATCAAATTTCAATCAAACTTATTTATAAAGCCCTTCTTACATAAGCTGATGTCACAAAGTGCTGTACAGTAACCCATCCTAAATCCCCAGGTGGACTGGGGACAGCAAGGAGTCATCAGGCCAGGTAGTCCTGAGGCATGGTCCCTGGGCGCAGGTCCACCGAGAGAGAAAGAAAGAAAGAAAGAAAGAGAGAAAGAAAGAGAGAAAAAGAGAGAACGAGAGAGAGAATTAGAGAGAGCATACTTAAATTCACACAGGACACCGGAGGATAAGACAGGGGAAATACTCCAGATATTACAGACTGACACTAGCCCCCCGACACAAATTACTGCAGCATAAATACTGGAGGCTGAGACAGGAGGGGTTGGGAGACACTGTGGCCCCATCCGATGATACCCTCGGACAGGGCCAAACAGGCAGGATATAACCCCACCCACTTTGCCAAAGCACAGCCCCCACACCACTAGAGGGTTATCTATCTTCAACCACCAACTTACAATCCTGAGACAAGGCCGAGTATAGCCCACAAAGATCTCCGCCACAGCACAAACCAAGGGGGGGCGCCAACCCAGACAGGAAGATCACATCTGACTCAACCCACTCAAGTGACGCACCCCTCCCAGGGACGGCATGGAAGAGCAGCAGTAAGCCAGTGACTCAGCCCCTGTAATAGGGTTAGAGGCAGAGAATCCCAGTGGAGAGAGGGGAACTGGCCAGGCAGAGACAGCAAGGGCGGTTCGTTGCTCCAGAGCCTTTCCGTTCACCTTCACACTCCTGGGCCAGACTACACTCAATCATATGACCCACTGAAGAGATGAGTCTTCAGTAAAGACTTAAAGGTTGAGACCGAGTCTGCGTCTCTCACATGGATAGGCAGACCATTCCATAAAAACGGAGCTCTATGGGAGAAAGCCCTGTCTCCAGCTGTTTGCTTAGAAATTCTAGGGACAGTAAGGAGGCCTGCGTCTCGTGTCCGTAGCGTACATGTAGGTATGTACAGCAGGACAAAATTGGAACGAGCAAGCCCATGTAATGCTTTGTAGGTTAGCAGTAAAACCTTGAAATCAGCCCTTGCTTTAAATCTTCTTATGGCTGCAGGGGCAGTATTGAGTAGCTTGGATGAAAGGTGCACAGAGGTGCCCATAGTAAACTGGCTGCTCCTCAGTCTGCTACTCATCCCCAGTTGCTAATATATGCATATTATTATTCGTATTGGATAGAAAACACTCTGAAGTTTCTAAAACTGTTTGAATTATGTCTGTGAGTATAACAAAACTCATATGGCAGGCAAAAACCTGAGAAGTTCCACTTCCTGTTTTAATTTTTTCTGAGGTGGCAGATTTTCAACCAAGCTCTCATTGAAATTACAGCGAGATATTGATGAGTTTTCACTTCCTACGGCTTCCACTAGATGCCAACAGTCAATAGAACTTTGTCTGATGACTCTAATGTGAAGGGGGGCCGAAGGAGACAGGAATTAGTCACCACTGCCACGAGCTGGCCATGCTTTCACCATGCGCGTGCACATGAGGAGGACCTCCGTTCCACCGCTCATCTGAAGTCAATCTAATTCTCCGGTTGGAACGTTATTCAAGATGGATGTTAACAACATTCTAAAGATTGATTCAGTACATCGTTTGACGTGTTACTACTGACTGTTACGGAACTTTTGGACATTTCGTCACGTTATAGTGGACGCGCTTTGTGACTTTGGAATTGTTTACCAAAGGCGCTAACCAAGTAGCTAATTGGACATAAATAACGGACATTATCGAACAAATCAAGCATTTATTGTGGACCTGGGATTCCTAGGACTGCATTCTGATGAAGTTCATCAAAGGTAAGGAAACATTTATCATGTATTTTCTGGTTTCTGTTGACCCCAACATGGCGGCTAATTTGGCTATTGTTCTGAGCTCCGTCTCAGATTATTGCATGATTTGATTTTTCGGTAACGTTTTTTTTAAATCTGACACAGCGGTTGCATTAAGGAGAGGTATATCTATAATTCCATGTGTATAACTTGTATTATCATCTACATTTATGATGAGTATTTCTGTTGAAACGATGTGGCTATGCAAAATCACTTGATGTTTTTGGAACTAGTGAATGTAACGCGCCAATGTAAACTCAGATTTTTTGTTATAAATATGAACTTTATCAATCAAAACATGCATGTATTGTGTAACATGAAGTCTATGAGTGTCATCTGATGAAGATAATCAAAGGTTAGTGATTAATTGTATCTCTATTTCTGCTTTTTCTGACTGCTATCTTTCGCTGGAAAAATGGCTGTGCTTATTGTGGTTTGGTGGTGACCTAGCATAATAGTTTGTAGTGCTTTCGCTGAAAAGCATATTTGAAATCGGACACTTTGGTGGGATTAACAACAATATTACCTTTAAAATGATATAAGACACATGTATGTTTGAGGAATTTTAATTATGAGATTTCTGTTGTTTGAATTTGGCGCCCTGCACTTTCACTGGCTGTTGTCATATCGATCCCGGTAGCGGGATGCAGCCATAATTAACAGGAAGCCAGTGTAGAGAGGCTGGCACAGGAGTAATATGATCACATTTTTAGGTTCTAGTCAAGACTCCAGCAGCTGTGTTTAGCACTAACTGAAGTTTATTTAGTGCTTTATCCGGGTAGCGGGAAAGTAGAGCATTGCAGTAGTCTAACCTAGAAGTGACAAAAGGATTCATTTTACTGCATCATTTTTGGACAGAAAGTTTCTGATTTTTGCAATGTTACATACATGGAAAAATCTGTCCTTGAAACAGTCTTGATATGTTCGTCAAAAGAGAGATCAGGGTCCAGAGTAACGCCGAGGTCCTTCACAGTTTTATTTGAGACGACTGTACAACCATCAAGATTAATTGTCAGATTCAACAGAAGATCTCTTTGTTTGTTGGGACCTGTGTGTGCCCTCACTGGCATCAGACCAAGGCTCTGCATCTGTCCTATGCGAATGACAACTTGTTGGGAGCTGTGTGTCATCCGCAGTGAAAGTTAACATTATGTTTTCGAATGACATCCCCAAGAGGTAAAATATATAGTGAAAACAATAGTGGTCCTAAAACGGAGCCTTGAGGAACACTGACATTTACAGTTGATTTGTCAGAGGACAAACCATCCAAAGAGACAATCTGATATCTTCCCGACAGATAAGATCTAAACCAACTTGTCCGTGTAGACCAATTTGGGTTTCCAGTCTCTCCAAAATAATGTGGTGATCGATGGTATCAAAAGCAGCACTAAGATCGAGGAGCACGAGGACAGATGCAGAGCCTCGGTCTGACACCATTAAAATGTAATTTACCACCTTCACAAGTGCAGTCTCAGTGCTATGATGGGGTCTAAAACCAGACTCAAGCATTTCTTATACATTGCTTGTCTTCAGGAAGGCAGTGAGTTGCTACAAAACAGCTTTTTCTAAAATATTTGAGAGGAATGGGAGATTTGGTATAGGCCAATAGTTGTTTTTATTTTCTGGGTTAAGGTTTGGCTTTTTCAAGAGAGGCTTTATTACTGCCACTTTTAGTGAGTTTGGTACACATCCGGTGGATAGAGAGCCATTTATTATGTTCAACATAGGAGGGCCAAGCACAGGAAGCAGCTCTTTCAGTAGGAAGTTGACATTTGCCATCGTAAATGTTAGCAACATTTCAACATCTGCCTTTGCTGGATGCGCGGGGGACATGGTCACTAGTGTAACCAGCAGGTGAGGTCTCATTTAACACAGTAAATTCATCAGGCTTAAGCCATGTTTTAGTCAGACCAATCACATCAAGATTATGATCAGTGATTAGTTAATTGACCATAACTGCCTTGGAAGTGAGGGATCTAACATTAAGTAGCCCTATTTTGAGATGTGAGGTAGCACGATCTCGTTCAAAAGTGGCAGAAATGGAGGAGGTCTTTATTCTAGTGAGATTGCTAAGGCGAACACCGCCATGTTTAGTTTTGCCCAACCTAGGTTGAGGCACAAACACGGTCTCAATGGGGATAGCTGAGCTGACTACACTGACTGTGCTGCCTGTTTGCTGCCTGGCCTGCACCCTATTTCATTGTGGAGCTAGGGGAGTTAGAGCCCTGTCTATGTTGGTAGATAAGATGAGAGCACCCCTCCAGCTAGGATGAGTCCGTCACTCCTCAACAGGCCAGGCTTGGTCCTGTTTGTGGGTGAGTCCCAGAAAGAGGGCCAATTATCTACAAAATCTATCTTTTGGGAGGGGCAGAAAACAGTTTTCAACCAGCGATTGAGTTGTGAGACTCTGCTGTAGAGCTCCTCACTCCCCATAACTGGGCGGGGACCAGAGACAATTACTCGATGCCGACACATCTTTCTAGCTGATTTACACGCTGAAGCTATGTTGCGCTCTGTGACCTCTGACTGTTTCATCCTAACATCGTTGGTGCCGACGTGGATAACAATATCCCTATACTCTCTACACTCGCCAGTTTTAGCTTTAGCCAGCACCATCTTCAGATTATCCTTAACGTCGGTACCCCTGCACCCTGGTAAACAGTGTATGATCCCTGGATGATTCGTTTTAAGTCTAATACTGCGGGTAATGGAGTCGCCAATGACTAGGGTTTTCAATTTGTCAGTGCTGATGGTGGGAAGCTTCGGCGTCTCAGACCCCGTAACGGGAGGAGTAGATACAAGAGAAGGCTTGGCCTCAGACTCCGACTCGCTGCTTAATGGGGAAAACCGGTTGAACGTTTCTGTCGGCTGAATGAGCGACATCGGTTGAGCATTCCTACAGCATTTCCCTCCAGAAGCCATGAGAAAGTTGTCCGGCTGCGGGGACTGTGCGAGGGGATTTATACTACTATCTGTACTTACTGGTGGCACAGACGCTGTTTCATCCTTTCCTACACTGAAATTACCCTTGCCTAACGATTGCGTCTGAAGCTGGGCTTGCAGCATAGCTATCCTCGCCGTAAGGCGATCGTTCTCCTGTATATTATGAGTACAGGGACTGCAATTAGAAGGCATCATGTTAATGTTACTACTTAGCTTCGGCTGGTGGAGGTCGAGCAATGGAAAAACAAAAAATATAAACGGTAATTAAAAAGTTAAAACTAAAGTTGGCAAGAAGCAAAGTAAGGTTAGCAACAAAATGCACAGCAGCACGTAAGCAAGTCTACAAGCATACTTTCAAAGTTGTGGTAAAATGGCTTAAGGACAACAAAGTCAAGGTATTGGAGTGGCCATCACAAAGCCCTGACCTCAGTCCTATAGAAAAGTTGTGGAAAGAACTGAAAAAGCGTGTGTGAGCAAGGAGGCCTACAAACCTGACTCAGTTACACCAGCTCTGTCAGGAGGAATGGGCCAAAATTCACCCAACTTATTGTGGGAAGCTTGTGGAATGCTACCCAAAACGTTTGACCCAAGTTAAGTAATTTAAAGGCAATGCTACCAAATACTAATTGAGTGTATGTAAACTTCTGACCCACTGGGAACATGATGAAAGAAATAAAAGCTGAAAAAAATAATTCTCTCTACTATTATTCTGACGTTTCACATTCTTCAAATAAAATGGTGATGCTAACTGACCTAAGACAGGACATTTTTATTAGGATTAAATGTCAGTAATTGTGAAAAACTGAGTTCAAATGTATTTGGCTAAGGTGTTTGTAAACTTCTGACTTCAAATGTAGGAACTGGGGTCTATAGTTTGAACCCCTGCTGTCTCTGGCTCCACACCCATCCCGCCCGGCCATCTATATGTGTAAAAGTTAGTGTATAAGCTAATGATCTATCATGTATGAGGGGTGTGTAAACTTACATGTTGTATTACCATATCATTGTTGTATGTTCTCTATAGTTATGTACTTGAAAATGTATCATTTGACCAATTCGGCACTTTTGGGCAAACTCCTGGCAGACTCGACACAAAATAGTGTGTATGTCACACCCTGATCTGTTTCACGGTTTTTGTGATTGTCTCCACCCCCCTCCAGGTGTCGCCCATCTTCCCCATTTTCCCCTGTGTGTTTATACCTGTGTTTTGGACTATTGACCCCTGCCTGCCTTGCCCTGTCTTTTGCCTACCCCTGCTGTTGTAATAAACATTTATTACTTCTGCATCTGGGTCTTACCTTCGTGCCTGATAGTGCAGTAAAGGACTTCACTGGATCAGTCTGAAACTTTGCACTGATACCATCTGGTGGCCAACATCTAAATTACATCTAAATTCATTTCTGAATGTATGACCTTTCTCTTGCATTTCAAAGATGTTGGAACAAAAACAAAAATAGAAAACACATGTTTTTTTCTTTGTATTATCTTTTACCAGATCTATTGTGTTATATTCTTCAAAATTAATTTCGCATTTCCACAAACTTCAAAGTGCTACCTTTCAAATGGTACCAAGAATATGCATATCCTTGCTTCAGTCCCTGAGCTACAGGCAATTAGATTTGTCATTTTAGGCGAAAATTGAAAAAAAGGGTCCGATCCATATTAGTGAATCAGAATACTTATGACTAGAAACATAAAGTGATTTCATTTCTAAACGGTGAAACAGATATGTATTAAAATACCCTCAAATAAAAGGTGACATTATATACTGTCACCTCATATGAAATATTTGATCTGAAATCCAAAATGTTGGGGGATTGAGACAAATGTAAAATCTTAGCTTCACTGTTAAAATATATAATTTGTCATTTCTAATCGCATGCATTCATTTATGAATAGATCTGGCAGGTTTCAGGACAATGATGTATCTGAATATGTTGAAAAAATTGTACGTCCACTATTTTCACCACCAAAGAATAGCAGTGTGGTTTTAATATGATTTGACTCTTTGCAGGCTGTCAGGCTGTCTAGTCACAGAGGAAGGCTGTGCTTCTCTGGTCTCAGCTCTGAGGTCAAACCCCTCACACCTGAGAGAGCTGGACCTGAGCTACAATCACCCAGGAGACTCAGGAGTCAGACTGCTCTCTGCTGGACTGGAGGATCCACACTGCAGACTGGAGAAACTCAAGTATGTAGAGGGTTTATGTCAATGTTCATATCAGACATGTTTGACTTATCAGGCTGGTTAAGACAACCATTCTAACCACCACTTGGACAAAGTTATATGTTACTGTGTGTGTGTCCAGTGTGTGTGTGTGTGTGTGTTTGTGTGTGTGTGTGTGTGTGTGTGTGTGTGTGTGTGTGTGTGTGTGTGTGTGTGTGTGTGTGTGTGTGTGTGTGTGTGTGTGTGTGTGTGTGTGTGTGTGTGTGTGTGTGTGCGTGTGTGTGTGTGTGTGTGCGCGTGTGCGCATGAGTGTGTGCGCATGAATGTGTTTGATTGTGTGTGAGTTCCTCAATGACTGTCTGTTCTTCTGCTTACCGCTACAGTGTGGAACATGGTGGAGAGAACAGAATGAAACCTGGACTTAGAAAATGTGAGTGTTGACTGCTGTGAAGAATATGACTAAGAATAAGTCTTAATTCAAGTTAAGTCAAAGTCAAAGACCACCATCATTACTGACTTGGTCATATTAAATATCAGCTGTAGTTCTACAGAAGCAGAAATCAGGGACACCAACGTTTACAAAGAGTTGCTTTGACAATGTGTGTGTGTGTGTGTGTGTGTGTGTGTGTGTGTGTGTGTGTGTGTGTGTGTGTGTGTGTGTGTGTGTGTGTGTGTGTGTGTGTGTGTGTGTGTGTGTGTGTGTGTGTGTGTGTGTGTGTGTGTAATTAATGGAATTACTATGTTTTATATTACCATACAGTATAACATATGATACCTAGAAACATCTACATTAAAATCATTTGTGAAAAGTGAGACATTCTGATGTGAATGATGATGATTTCTAATATTGTGTCTGGTTTCATCCATCAGATGTCTGTGATCTCACACTGGACTCAAAAACAGCAAACAGACACCTTTCTCTGTCTGAGGAGAACAGAAAGGTGACATATAGGAGAGAGGAGCAGCCGTATCCTGATCACCCAGAGAGATTTGAGGTCTGGGACCAGGTGCTGTGTAGAGAGGGTCTGTCTGGGCGCTGTTACTGGGAGGTAGAGTTATGTGGGAGTTGGGCTGTTATAGGAGTAACATATAAAGGAATCAGCAGGAGAGGAAGGGGTAAGGACTGTGGGCTTGGATGGAATGACAAGTCCTGGAGTCTGATCTGCTATGACAACCGTTACATTGCCTGTCACAATAATATTTGCACTACCATAGACGTCCCCTCCTCCAGCTCCCACAGAGTAGGAGTGTATCTGGACTGGCCAGCCGGCACTCTGTCCTTCTATAGAGCCTCCTCTGACACACTGACCCACCTGATCACATTCACCTCCACATTCACTGAGCCCCTCTATCCAGGGTTTTGGATTTGGGTTGACTCCTCAGTGTCCCTGTGTCAAAAACACTGACACACACACACACACACTGGACACACACACACACACTCTGGACACACAGAACACACACACACACACACACACACACACACACACACACACACACACACACACACACACACACACACACACACACACACACACACACACACACACACACACACACACACACACTGAACACACATACATACTGGACACACACTTACTGGACACACAAACACAAAGGAAACACACACACACACACTGGACACACACACACACTGGACATACACACACACACTGGTCACACACATACACACACACACACTGGACGCACACAAACACACACTTGACACACACACACACACACTATTTACACACACTGGACACACACTAGACATACACTAGACACACACACACACACTGGACACACACACACACTGGACACACACACAGAACAAACACACACTGGACACACACTGGACACACACACACTGGACACACACTGGACACACACACACACACAGTGGACACACACACACACACTGGACACACACTGGACACACACACACACACGCATCTTCCTATAATTGTGAGGACCTTGACACAGGACCTTCAAATGAGGACCATCATTTCTAATTGGGAACAAACAGACACCTCATTCCAGCACCAAGTGGTCCCACAAACACAGATATCACTTCAAAACCTGAAAAACTCCAATGAAAAAATAGACATGTAGGGCACCAGTCTAGTGAGGACCAGTGGTTGCTAGTCAATTTCTGTATTTAAAAAATATATACAGTAATCCCTCGTTTATCGCGGGGGTTACGTTCCGAAAATGACCCGCGATAAGTGAAATCCGCGAAATAGAAAACTTTTTTTTTTTTTACAATTAGCAACTATTACATGTATACAAATACAGTGACTCACGTGTAGGCCGTTTCGTCGACATTATGGGTTTAGGAGATGTTCGAAATTACAAGATAATTTGGCCAACTTAATGTAAATTTGCCAAGCTGTTTTATGTACGTACACATAACTGCACGAGACGACAAAATGATAGCACAATTCGTAGCATGTTTTGATACAAGAAGCGGGAGTGAGTTTTTAGCGAATCAGAATGCAGAGCACAATGCACCAAAAAAAAAAAAAAAATGCATTATGAAAATCCGCGAAATAGCGAATCCGCGATAAGTGAACCGCGAAGTGGCGAGGGATCACTGTATATTTAATCTTTATTGAACTTGGCAAGTCAGTTAAGAACAAAATCTTATTTGCAATGACGACCTACCAAAAGGCAAAAGGCCTCCTGCGGGGACAGGGGCTGGCATTAAACATATATATTTTAAAAAATATATAAATAAAGGACAAAACACTTATCACGGCAAGAAAGACAACACAACACTACATAAAGAGAGACCTAAGACAACAACATAGCAAGGTGACAACACATGACAACACAGCATGGTAGCAACACAACAAGACAACAACATGGTAGCAACACAACATGGTAGCAGCACAAAACATGGTACAAAGATTATTGGGCACAGACAACAGCACAAAGTGCAAAAAGGTAGCGACAACAATACGTCACACAAAGAATTCTAGAACAGCTTCTGCCTGTTAAATCAGTTTCTGGATCACAGGTTCTAGAACAGCTTCTATCCCAGTTCTATCTGCCTGTTAAATCAGTTTATGGATCACAGGTTCTAGAACAGCTTCTATCCCAGTTCTATCTGCCTGTTATATCAGTTTCTGGATCACAGATTCTAGAACAGCTTCTATCCCAGTTCTATCTGCCTGTTAAATCAGTTTCTGGACCACAGGTTCTAGAACAGCTTCTATCCCAGTTCTATCTACCTGTTAAATCAGTTTCTGGACCACAGGTTCTAGAACAGCTTCTATCCCAGTTCTATCTACCTGTTAAATCAGTTTCTGGAGCACAGGTTCTAGAACAGCTTCTATCCCAGTTCTATCTGCCTGTTAAATCAGTTTCTGGATCACAGGTTCTAGAACAGCTTCTATCCCAGTTCTATCTGCCTGTTAAATCATCAACCTAAACTGTTTTCATCAGACTATTAGAACATGACTGAACCTTTTGGTTCCTTTTCTGATCTTTTCCCACTTTGCATTTTTTATGATATATTTTACTGTTTGTGTTTGTACCACAGGAGGTTGGTGGGACCTTAATTGTGGAGGACAGGCTTGTAATGGCTGGAGGGGAATAAGTGGAATGGTATCAAACACGTGGTTTCCATGTGTTCCATTTCATTCACTCTGTTCCAGACATTATTATGAGCCGTCCTCCCCTCAGCAGCCTCCTCTGGTATGTACTGTCCTATATGTGAGAGAGCTCCAACAAGGAATTACAATGTATGTATTACTTTTAATACCTGCAAATGGCAAATAAACTACTTGAACTCCTCATGAATGTCTGCAGACAACTAGGCTGTTGGCGTCTGACAAGAGGTGAAAATATTACAGGAATATTCTGCAAATGTTGATGAAGATGTCACTCAATCCACCCAAAACAACATGCAGTCTTTCCACAAGACTCCCATGAAGTTATAGTGTGACGTTATGAGTTGACGTTAAAGTAACATTCTCAGGGCCTCCCGGGTGGCGCAGTGGTTAAGGGTGCTATTATGCAGCGCTAGCTGTGCCACCAGAGACTCTGGGTTCGCTCCCAGGCTCTGTCGTGACCGGGAGGTCCGTGGGGCGACGCACAATTGGCCTAGCGTCGTCCGGGTTAGGGAGGGTTTGACCGGTAGGGATATCCTTGTCTCATCGCGCACCAGCGACTCCTGTGGCGGGCCGGGTGCAGTGCGTGCTAACCAAGGGGGGCGGGTGCACTCCAACTGGCTTCTGGGTTGGATGCGCACTGTGTTAAGAAGCAAAGTTGTTTGAGGACACATGACTTTCGACCTTCGTCTCACCTGTTGTAGCGATGAGACAAGATAGTAGCTACTAACAATTGGGGAGAAAAAGCGGGTAAAAATGTAAAAAAAATAACACTCAGAACATACTGTTTTAGATGGATCCTCTGTTTAAACATTTAATCTCTTACAATAACACCGTTAAAATACCAATGTGATTATTTTTATGTATTTTATGTTGAAAAACAAATTGTACAATTGTATATGGACATATGCTCCATAGTTGTACATTAATATATTGTAGTTTTCATAATAAAACATACTTGAAACAAGAAAAAGCCTGTTAATTGTGAAAACAATTTCATTATTGATTTTACATTGCCTCTCCCAGTAATGCTCTAGGTGTCGGGGTGTAGTGGAATCAGACGCAGGAACAGCAGAGCTTCAATACGTTGAGTTTAATTCCCAACCCGTAAACCAAAAATGTCCAAACCGGACTACTGGGTGTCAAATAAACACCTGTCTTCAAACATGAAGACAAAACCAGTACACAAACACGAACCACTCCCGAAATCCAAAGAAACAGACGAACAATCCCGCACAAAGAAGCAGACAGGCTGGCTGACTAATAAAGCCACCCTGATTGCCAATTCCCTCAAACCAGGTGATACACATAAACACATAAGGAGGGGGAGGAAAAAGAGTCAGTAGCAGCTAGTAGGCCGGTGACGACGACCGCCGAGCGCCACCCGAACGGGAAGGAGAGCCTGCCTCGGTTGAAGTCGTGACACTCCCAGTCGCAGGTTGACGTTTGTCATGAATATTGACCTGGAGGCAGATCTGTGAGATTTCCTCTGGATATGCCAGCTGCAAAGTCAAAATTTGCTGTATCGCAAACATTTATGGAATAATTTTAATGAAAAATAATTGAGTTGTATGGTCTTAATTTAAGGTAAGGATTAGCAGTGTGGTTAGGGTTAAGGTTAGGATTAAAATCAGATTGTATTACTTTGTGCCTGTTCCAGCTAGTGACCAGGTTGTTTAAAGTGACCAGGCAGGTTGTTTAAAGAGAAGCTAGTGATGTGGGGGTTCTCTCATAACCCTCAGTCCCCAGGTGGGTAGATGGCAGGTTGAATAAAGAGAAGCTAGTGATGTGGGGGTTCTCTCATAACCCTCAGTCCCCAGGTGGGTAGATGGCAGGTTGAATAAAGAGAAGCTAGTGATGTGGGGGTTCTCTCATAACCCTCAGTCCCCAGGTGGGTAGATGGCAGGTTGAATAAAGAGAAGCTAGTGATGTGGGGGTTCTCTCATAACCCTCAGTCCCCAGGTGGGTAGATGCCAGGTTGTATAAAGAGAAGCTAGTGATGTGGGGGTTCTCTCATAACCCTCAGTCCCCAGGTGGGTAGATGGCAGGTTGAATAAAGAGAAGCTAGTGATGTGGGGGTTCTCTCATAACCCTCAGTCCCCAGGTGGGTAGATGGCAGGTTGAATAGAGAGAAGCTAGTGATGTGGGGGTTCTCTCATAACCCTCAGTCCCCAGGTGGGTAGATGGCAGGTTGAATAAAGAGAAGACAATAGTGTAACGCTCGTCGTTAGGTGGAAGAGAGGAGGACCAAATCGCAGCGTGGTACGTTTCCATATTTATTGGAACACTTCATAAACACGAACAAAACAATAAACAGAATGAAACCAACGATGCTACAGACCTGAACATGTGAACCTAGTGAAAACAAAGAACGCAATGAACAGGAACAATCACCCACAAACAAACAGTGAACACAGCCTACCTTAATATGGTTCCCAATCAGAGACAACGTAAAACACCTGCCTCTGATTGAGAACCATATCAGGCCAATAATACACACCTAAACCAATGAAACACAAAACATAGAATATACCCACCCAGCTCACGTCCTGACCAACTAAACAAAGACTAAACAAAGGAAATAAGGTCAGGAACGTGACAAATAGGCTACATAAAAAAATACATAAATGTATAATTATTGTGCAACTTACACAAAACATTTAGGACACCTTTCTGTCCATGACAAACTGACCAGGTGAATCCAGGTGAAAGATATGATCCCTTATTGATGTCACTTGCAGATGAAGGGGACGGGACAGGTTAAAAAATATTTTTTAAACCTGGAGACAATTGAGACATGGATTGTGTATGTGTGTCATTCAGAGGGTGAATGACCAAGACAACAGATTTAAGTGCCTTTGAACGAGGTATGGTAGTAGGTGCCAGGCGCACCAGTTTGTGTCAAGAACTGCAGCGCTCCTGGGTTGTTCACACTCATGGTCCACCACCCAAAGTCCATCCAGCCAACTTGACAACTGTGGGAAGCATTGGAGTCAACATGGGCCAGCATCCCTGTGGAACGCTTTCAACACCTTGTAGAATCCATGAGGCTGTTCTGAGGACAAAATGGCGGGAGGGTTGTAACTCAATATTAGGAAGGCGTCCTTAATATTTTGTCCACTCAGTGTATAACCTATAGACTACACTGCTCAGTTAGAGTAATATCTAGTCCACTCAGTGTATAACCTATAGACTACACTGCTCAGTTAGAGTAATATCTAGTCCACTCAGTGTATAACCTGTAGACTACACTGCTCAGTTAGAGTAATATCTAGTACACTCAGTGTATAACCTGTAGACTACACTGCTCAGTTAGAGTAATATCTAGTCCACTCAGTGTATAACCTGTAGACTACACTGCTCAGTTAGAGTAATATCTAGTCCACTCAGTGTATAACCTGTAGACTACACTGCTCAGTTAGAGTAATATCTAGTACACTCAGTGTATAACCTGTAGGCTACACTGCTCAGTTAGAGTCCGTCTGTTAAGGTGCCTCTTTATCAGCATCTGTCACGATCGTCGTAACTTTGAAGAAGAGTGGACCAAGGCGCAGCGTGAGAGAAATACATCTTCTTTAATGAAGACAAACAAAACACTTACATAAACGAACAAACAAAACAACAAACAGACAACCGTGAAGCTATTCAAACAAATAGTGCTGACACTAAACACTACACATAGACAATTACCCACAATAGCCTAATGCCTATGGCTGCCTTAAATATGGCTCCCAATCAGAGACAATGAATGACAGCTGTCTCTGATTGAGAACCATTCAGGCAACCATAGACATACCTAGACACCTACACTCAACACAAACCCATACACTCTACCCAAAACCCCCTATACCATACAACCACCCAAGACGAGACAAATACACAAACATCCCCCCTGTCACACCCTGACCTAACCAAAATATTACAGAAAATAAAGATAACTAAGGCCAGGGCGTGACAGCATCATAAAAAGCTGATCGTTTTTCAACCACATCAAATTTGCATCCATGTCAAACTGAAATCTGATCAGAAACATGTTGGGTCTTTTACAATGAAGATTGGCCACTAGATTATTACCAGTTTATATTCATAACTACACCTCATTACCAGTTTATATTCATAACTAAAACTTCACCTACATTTTAATATTCTGTCATAAAGAACACATTCAAATTAATAACTAAAATAAAATAACGTTTTTCCTATCTCAAAAAGTTAAATAAAAAAATGACTGTGATAAGTGCCTATTAAGTTCCAAATACAGTAACGATTGACAATAACAGGGTTTGATATTAAATCATGTATAAATCCCTTGTGACAGTCACACCCTGATCTGTTTCACCTGTCTTTGTGATTGTCTCCACCCCCTCCAGGTGTCGCCCATCTTCCCCATTATCCCCAGTGTATTTATACCAGTGTTCTCTGTTTGTCTCCACCCCCTCCAGGTGTCGCCCATCTTCCCCATTATCCCCTGTGTATTTATCCCTGTGTTCTCTGTTTGTCTGTTGCCAGTTGGTCAACCAGCGTTTTTGTCTCAGCTCCCCAGTCTCTCTTTTCTCACCCTCCTGGTTTTGACCCTTGCCTGTCCTGACTCTGAGCCCACCTGCCTGACCACTCTGCCTGACCCTGAGCCTGCCTGCTGTCCAGTACCGGTGCCCAACCTCTGGTTTACTGACCCTTGCCTGCCTTGACTTGCCTATTGCCTGCCCCTGTTGGATTATTAAACCATTGTTAATTCCACGTTGTCTGCATCTGGGTCTTACCTTCACACCTGATAGTGACAAGGGGAATGGAAGCCTGTTGTGTGCAACAGGAAGTGGCAATGGAATGCAAATTAAATTCCTAAAACATGTCTATCCTTTTTATCTGTGGGTAACAGAGTTGACATGTTATGCTGGAAACACTCAGTTTTCCACCACAAAACAACAAAATGCAGAAACTGAGCAGATCCAGCCAGCGAGCTCAACTAGGACCTGGAGCATGGAGTTAGTACCTGCATGTTGGAGTTAGTACCTGCATGTTGGAGTTAGGACCTGCATGTTGGAGCTAGGACCTGCATGTTGGAGCTAGGACCTGCATGTTGGAGCAAGGACCTGCATGTTGGAGCTAGGACCTGCATGTTGGAGCTAGGACCTGCATGTTGGAGCTTGGACCTGCATGTTGGAGTTAGGACCTGCATGTCGGAGTTAGTACCTGCATGTTGGAGCTAGTACCTGCATGTTGGAGTTAGTACCTGCATGTTGGAGTTAGTACCTGCATGTTGGAACTAGGACCTGCATGTTGGAGCTAGGACCTGCATGTTGGAGTTAGGACCTGCATGTTGGAGTTAGTACCTGCATGTTGGAGCTAGGACCTGCATGTTGGAGTTAGGACCTGCATGTTGGAGTTAGTACCTGCATGTTGGAGCTAGGACCTGCATGTTGGAGTTAGGACCTGCATGTTGGAGCTTGGACCTGCATGTTGGAGTTAGGACCTGCATGTTGGAGCTTGGACCTGCATGTTGGAGTTAGTACCTGCATGTTGGAGTTAGGACCTGCATGTTGGAGTTAGTACCTGCATGTTGGAGCTAGTACCTGCATGTTGGAGTTAGTACCTGCATGTTGGAGTTAGGACCTGCATGTTGGAGCTAGGACCTGCATGTTGGAGCTAGGACCTGCATGTTGGAGTTAGTACCTGCATGTTGGAGCTAGTACCTGCATGTTGGAGTTAGTACCTGCATGTTGGAGTTAGGACCTGCATGTTGGAGCTAGGACCTGCATGTTGGAGTTAGTACCTGCATGTTGGAGCTAGGACCTGCATGTTGGAGCTAGGACCTGCATGTTGGAGTTAGTACCTGCATGTTGGAGTTAGTACCTGCATGTTGGAGCTGGGACCTGCATGTTGGAGTTAGTACCTGCATGTTGGAGTTAGTACCTGCATGTTGGAGTTAGTACCTGCATGTTGGAGCTAGGACCTGCATGTTGGAGTTAGTACCTGCATGTTGGAGTTAGTACCTGCATGTTGGAGTTAGTACCTGCATGTTGGAGTTAGTACCTGCATGTTGGAGTTAGTACCTGCATGTTGGAGTTAGTACCTGCATGTTGGAGTTAATACCTGCATGTTGGAGTTAGTACCTGCATGTTGGAGTTAGTACCTGCATGTTGGAGTTAGTACCTGCATGTTGGAGTTAGTACCTGCATGTCTAAAAAGCTTTCAGTATTTTACAACTCTCCCATTCACCTGTGTGATTTTCAATTTCATCGCATGCTAGCCTTTTACTGGCTGCTTCATGCTAGCCTTTTACTGGCTGCTTCATGCTAGCCTTTTACTGGCTGCTTCATGCTAGCCTTTTACTGGCTGCTTCATGCTAGCCTTTTACTGGCTGCTTCATGCTAGCCTTTTACTGGCTGCGGATACCCTTTTCTGTTTGTATTGTGTTGTGCAGCAGGTTTTTTATGTCTTTACATGCTCTGTTTTTGAGAGCTCTGACCCTTTACATAACAGGCAATTCTCTTTTCCGGAACATTCTTTAGTGCTTTAAATGTTCCCAAACACTGATGCTCTCTCACAGCTGCTCATCTGCTCATCTTCCACACCCCGGAGATGAGTATGACGTTTCTTTACATCTTCTGGAAGGGGAATGATGTCATCGTTGTTCCACTCAGCTGGTTTAAGAGTATTACCTGTTCCAGCTTGGTATAGAGTACAGTATATACATATGAGATGAGTAATGTAGGGTATATAAACATTATAGCTGGTATAAGAGTATTACGTGTTCCAGCTTGGTATAGAGTACAGTATATACATATGAGATGAGTAATGTAGGGTAACATTATAGCTGGTTTAACAGTATATACATATTAGATGAGTAATGTAGGGTATGGTAACATTATAGCTGGTTTAACAGTATATACATATGAGATGAGTAATGTATGGTAACATTATAGCTGGTTTAACAGTATATACATATGAGATGAGTAATGTAGGGTATGGTAACATTATAGCTGGTTTAACAGTATATACATATGAGATGAGTAATGTAGGGTAACATTATAGCTGGTTTAACAGTATATACATATGAGATGAGTAATGTAGGGTAGGGTAACATTATAGCTGGTTTAATAGTATTACGTGTTCCAGCTTGGTATAGAGTACAGTATATACATATGAGATGAGTAATGTAGGGTATGGTAACATTATAGCTGGTTTAACAGTATATACATATGAGATGAGTAATGTAGGGTAACATTATAGCTGGTTTAACAGTATATACATATGAGATGAGTAATGTAGGGTAACATTATAGCTGGTTTAACAGTATATACATATGAGATGAGTAATGTAGGGTATGGTAACATTATAGCTGGTTTAAGAGTATTACGTGTTCCAGCTTGGTGTAGAGTACAGTATATACATATGAGATGAGTAATGTAGGGTATGGTAACATTATAGCTGGTTTAACAGTATATACATATGAGATGAGTAATGTAGGGTATGGTAACATTATAGCTGGTTTAAGAGTATTACATGTTCCAGCTTGGTATAAGAGTACAGTATATACAAATGAGATGAGTAATGTATGGTAACATTATAGCTGGTTTAAGAGTATTACGTGTTTCAGCTTGGTATAGAGTACAGTATATACTAATGAGATGAGTAATGTAGGGTATGTAAACATTATAGCTCGTTTAAGGTTATTACGTATTCCACATTCCCTGAGTTGCAGATACAAACAGGGACATGTCCGTTTGTAGGCCTCTGTAAGACAGGCAATTAGTGGTGTTCCTACATCCACATTCCCTGAGTTGCTGATACAAACAAGGTCTTATGCATTTAATCAGCTGGGAATCCTGGTTGTACGCTAGGAACCTTCTCCTACCTTCACCATTTAGTCTCAATGTGCCCACCCTTCTTAAATTCTTTAGCTGCATCTGAACTATTACCTGTTGTCTTATTGGATAATCCACCTTCCCATGCTGCTTCCTTCCCCCTAGTGACCAACATCAGAATAGTATTATTGTTGTTAATTCACCTTCCCATGCTGCTTCCTTCCCCCTAGTGACCAACATCAGAATAGTATTATTGTTGTTAATCCACCTTCCCATGCTGCTTCCTTCCCCCTAGTGAACAACATCAGAATAGTATTATTGTTGTTAATCCACCTTCCCATGCTGCTTCCTTCCCCCTAGTGACCAACATCAGAATAGTATTATTGTTGTTAATCCACCTTCCCATGCTGCTTCCTTCCCCCTAGTGACCAACATCAGAATAGTATTATTGTTGTTAATCCACCTTCCCATGCTGCTTCCTTCCCCCTAGTGACCAACATCAGAATAGTATTATTGTTGTTAATCCACCTTCCCATGCTGCTTCCTTCCCCCTAGTGACCAACATCAGAATAGTATTATTGTTGTTAATTCACCTTCCCATGCTGCTTCCTTCCCCCTAGTGACCAACATCAGAATAGTATTATTGTTGTTAATCCACCTTCCCATGCTGCTTCCTCCCCCCATGTGACCAACATCAGAATAGTATTATTGTTGTTAATCCACCTTCCCATGCTGCTTCCTTCCCCCCAGTGACCAACATCAGAATAGTATTATTGTTGTTAATCCACCTTCCCATGCTGCTTCCTTCCCCCCCAGTGACCAACATCAGAATAGTATTATTGTTGTTAATCCACCTTCCCATGCTGCTTCCTTCCCCCTAGTGACCAACATCAGAATAGTATTATTGTTGTTAATCCACCTTCCCATGCTGCTTCCTTCCCCTTAGTGACCAACATCAGAATAGTATTATTGTTGTTAATCCACCTTCCCATGCTGCTTCCTTCCCCCTAGTGACCAACATCAGAATAGTATTATTGTTGTTAATCCACCTTCCCATGCTGCTTCCTTCCCCCTAGTGACCAACATCAGAATAGTATTATTGTTGTTAAACCACCTTCCCATGCTGCTTCCTTCCCCCTAGTGACCAACATCAGAATAGTATTATTGTTGTTAATCCACCTTCCCATGCTGCTTCCTTCCCCCTAGTGACCAACATCAGAATAGTATTATTGTTGTTAATCCACCTTCCCATGCTGCTTCCTTCCCCCTAGTGACCAACATCAGAATAGTATTATTGTTGTTAATCCACCTTCCCATGCTGCTTCCTTCCCCCTAGTGACCAACATCAGAATAGTATTATTGTTGTTAATCCACCTTCCCATGCTGCTTCCTTCCCCCTAGTGACTAACATCAGAATAGTATTATTGTTGTTAATCCACCTTCCCATGCTGCTTCCTTCCCCCTAGTGACCAACATCAGAATAGTATTATTGTTGTTAATCCACCTTCCCATGCTGCTTCCTTCCCCCTAGTGACCAACATCAGAATAGTATTATTGTTGTTAATCCACCTTCCCATGCTGCTTCCTTCCCCCTAGTGACCAACATCAGAATAGTATTATTGTTGTTAATCCACCTTCCCATGCTGCTTCCTTCCCCCTAGTGACCAACATCAGAATAGTATTATTGTTGTTAATCCACCTTCTCATGCTGCTTCCTTCCCCCTAGTGACCAACATCAGAATAGTATTATTGTTGTTAATCCACCTTCCCATGTTGCTTCCTTCCCCCTAGTGACCAACATCAGAATAGTATTATTGTTGTTAATCCACCTTCCCATGCTGCCTCCTTCCCCCTAGTGACCAACATCAGAATAGTATTATTGTTGTTAATCCACCTTCCCATGCTGCTTCCTTCCCCCTAGTGACCAACATCAGAATAGTATTATTGTTGTTAATTCACCTTCCCATGCTGCTTCCTTCCCCCTAGTGACCAACATCAGAATAGTATTATTGTTGTTAATCCACCTTCCCATGTTGCTTCCTTCCCCCTAGTGACCAACATCAGAATAGTATTATTGTTGTTAATCCACCTTCCCATGCTGCTTCCTTCCCCCTAGTGACCAACATCAGAATAGTATTATTGTTGTTAATCCACCTTCCCATGCTGCTTCCTTCCCCCTAGTGACCAACATCAGAATAGTATTATTGTTGTTAATCCACCTTCCCATGTTGCTTCCTTTCCCCTAGTGACCAACATCAGAATAGTATTATTGTTGTTAATCCACCTTCCCATGCTGCTTCCTTCCCCCTAGTGACCAACATCAGAATAGTATTATTGTTGTTAATCCACCTTCCAATGCTGCTTCCTTCCCCCTAGTGACCAACATCAGAATAGTATTATTGTTGTTAATCCACCTTCCCATGCTGCTTCCTCCCCCTAGTGAACAACATCAGAATAGTATTATTGTTGTTAATCCACCTTCCCATGCTGCTTCCTCCCCCTAGTGACCAACATCAGAATAGTATTATTGTTGTTAATCCACCTTCCCATGCTGCTTCCTTCCCCCTAGTGACCAACATCAGAATAGTATTATTGTTGTTAATCCACCTTCCCATGCTGCTTCCTTCCCCCTAGTGACCAACATCAGAATAGTATTATTGTTGTTAATCCACCTTCCCATGCTGCTTCCTTCCCCCTAGTGACCAACATCAGAATAGTATTATTGTTGTTAATCCACCTTCCCATGCTGCTTCCTTCCCCCTAGTGACCAACATCAGAATAGTATTATTGTTGTTAATCCACCTTCCCATGCTGCTTCCTTCCCCCTAGTGACCAACATCAGAATAGTATTATTGTTGTTAATCCACCTTCCCATGCTGCTTCCGTCCCCCTAGTGACCAACATCAGAATAGTATTATTGTTGTTAATCCACCTTCCCGTGCTGCTTCCTTCCCCCTAGTGACCAACATCAGAATAGTATTATTGTTGTTAATCCACCTTCCCGTGCTGCTTCCTTCCCCCTAGTGACTAACATCAGAATAGTATTATTGTTGTTAATCCACCTTCCCATGCTGCTTCCTTCCCCCTAGTGACCAACATCAGAATAGTATTATTGTTGTTAATCCACCTTCCCATGCTGCTTCCTTCCCCCTAGTGACCAACATCAGAATAGTATTATTGTTGTTAATCCACCTTCCCATGCTGCTTCCTTCCCCCTAGTGACCAACATCAGAATAGTATTATTGTTGTTAATATACCTTCCCATGCTGCTTCCTTCCCCCTAGTGACCAACATCAGAATAGTATTATTGTTGTTAATCCACCTTCCCATGCTGCTTCCTTCCCCCTAGTGACCAACATCAGAATAGTATTATTGTTGTTAATCCACCTTCCCATGCTGCTTCCTTCCCCCTAGTGACCAACATCAGAATAGTATTATTGTTGTTAATCCACCTTCCCATGCTGCTTCCTTCCCCCTAGTGACCAACATCAGAATAGTATTATTGTTGTTAATCCACCTTCCCATGCTGCTTCCTTCCCCCTAGTGACCAACATCAGAATAGTATTATTGTTGTTAATCCACCTTCCCATGCTGCTTCCTTCCCCCTAGTGACCAACATCAGAATAGTATTATTGTTGTTAATCCACCTTCCCATGCTGCTTCCTCCCCCCTAGTGACCAACATCAGAATAGTATTATTGTTGTTAATCCACCTTCCCATGCTGCTTCCTCCCCCCTAGTGACCAACATCAGAATAGTATTATTGTTGTTAATCCACCTTCCCATGCTGCTTCCTCCCCCCTAGTGACCAACATCAGAATAGTATTATTGTTGTTAATCCACCTTCCCATGCTGCTTCCTCCCCCCTAGTGACCAACATCAGAATAGTATAATTGCTGTTTCTTTGTCGAACCCTGGTATTGTTCCTTTGCATAAAATGGAGTAATTAACATCCAAAATCATTCTTTTCAACTACCTGGCTTTCCCACAGAAAGGCTGTGGAAGTGGGTTTGTGGAAAAGCATTACCCGTGTGCCAGATGTGTTCCCCTTCCCCTGTAATACTATGTATGTCACTGCTTTCGCCCATTTATTATTCTCCACATCCCCGTCCACAAAGGGAACGGGTAGATTTGGAGAGCAACAAATACCCTGCATGTGTTTTTCCATGGTTGTGATTTTCTTGTTTCACCACCATAGAGTGTGTATGATGGTTTCCTCGACATCTGATGATTCTTCAGGTTCTGTGGCTGAACCCTCTGTTGGTTCTTCTGGCCTTTGACCTTGGCCTTCTGCTCCTGTCCTTTGGCTCGGACCTTCTTCCTCCTTCAGATGTTCTCGGGGCCCTGCTCTCCCTCCCTCCAGTCGCTCATCCATGGCTTCCACTCTGGGAGATGCTTGCAGTGGGAGAGATGATGCTAACCGGACCTCTCCTCTGCCTGCAGGGCTGTTGGTGTTACCATGGTTACCTGGAACAGACCCATCCATCATGGTTGGTTCCATTTTCACTTGTGGACCCTGAGTTTCACCCATTCTCCAATGTTTATGGGTAGCTCGTCAGGGTCTTCGCCTGGGACTGGTTCTGCTGCTCTCCTAGTGTGAGAGTGGAGAAAACTTACAACAGATGTTACTTCCTTCATGTACTCAAGATGGTCACACTATATCTCAGTTGTGTCTATCTATCGGTCAGTCATAGGTCTCACCCCTGGGGTGTTCATTGGTCGTCTTGTTAACATTTCATAAGGTGTACACCCAATACCTTTGTTAAGGCTGCTGTGTATTTTCATGAGGACAAGAGGTGATCCCTCTACCCATGTCATTCCTGTGGAATGACATAGTTTGACAAGGGAGCACTTCAGGTTCTTATCAGACCTCAGTAACTCTCGTTACTCCACGGTTGATAGATGGACACAAACATCTGGTCAACACCCATCATTTCAATAATACAAAGGACTAAACAAATAAAATGCACGTGTGTGATAAAGGGAAACAGCCAATTTGTCCACCTCATCAGCTCTGCTGTTACCAATTCTATCATTATCACACCAACCCACGTGTGCCTCAACCTTAACAATAGCCAATGTGTTTGGTTTTCACATAGCTTCAATCAACTGTTCAACAAAAGGTCTGTTTTTAATAGGTGTGCCTGTGGTATTAGTAAACTCTCTTGCTCTCCAAATCCTACACCATGACAAACAAACCCCAACAACATATACTGAGTCAGAGTAGCCAGTAAAGGCCTTCCCTTCCCCCAATTCACAAGCTGTGGTCAGAGATAATAAATCTGCCTGCTGGTCTGATAAATGTTCAACCTCAATATCACCTCCCACATCTACTACAGCCGATCCTACATGTTTCTACCCTGTGTTTGATCTATATAGGCAGATCCATCAACGAACAGCATCACGTCAGAGTCAAGCAGAGGTTCATCTTATCCTACATGTTTCTACCCTGTGTTTGATCTATATAGTCAGAGGTTCATCTTATCCTACATGTTTCTACCCTGTGTTTGATCTATACAGTCAGAGGTTCATCTTATCCTACATGTTCCTACCCTGTGTTTGATCTATACAGTCAGAGGTTCATCTTATGCTACATGTTTCTACCCTGTGTTTGATCTATACAGTCAGAGGTTCATCTTATCCTACATGTTTCTACCCTGTGTTTGATCTATACAGTCAGAGGTTCATCTTATCCTACATGTTTCTACCCTGTGTTTGATCTATACAGTCAGAGGTTCATCTTATCCTACATGTTTCTACCCTGTGTTTGATCTATACAGTCAGAGGTTCATCTGATCCTACATGTTAATACCCTGTGTTTGATCTATACAGTCAGAGGTTCATCTTATCCTACATGTTTCTACCCTGTGTTTGATCTATACAGTCAGAGGTTCATCTTATCCTACATGTTCTACCCTGTGTTTGATCTATACAGTCAGAGGTTCATCTTATCCTACATGTTTCTACCCTGTGTTTGATCTATACAGTCAGAGGTTCATCTTATCCTACATGTTTCTACCCTGTGTTTGATCTATACAGTCAGAGGTTCATCTTATCCTACATGTTTCTACCCTGTGTTTGATCTATACAGTCAGAGGTTCATCTTATCCTACATGTTTCTACCCTGTGTTTGATCTATACAGTCAGAGGTTCATCTTATCCTACATGTTTCTACCCTGTGTTTGATCTATACAGTCAGAGGTTCATCTTATCCTACATGTTTCTACCCTGTGTTTGATCTATACAGTCAGAGGTTCATCTTATCCTACATGTTTCTACCCTGTGTTTGATCTATACAGTCAGAGGTTCATCTTATCCTACATGTTTCTACCCTGTGTTTGATCTATACAGTCAGAGGTTCATCTTATCCTACATGTTTCTACCCTGTGTTTGATCTATACAGTCAGAGGTTCATCTTATCCTACATGTTTCTACCCTGTGTTTGATCTATACAGTCAGAGGTTCATCTTATCCTACATGTTTCTACCCTGTGTTTGATCTATATAGTCAGAGGTTCATCTTATCCTACATGTTTCTACCCTGTGGTTGATCTATACAGTCAGAGGTTCATCTTATCCTACATGTTTCTACCCTGTGTTTGATCTATACAGTCAGAGGTTCATCTTATCCTACATGTTTCTACCCTGTGTTTGATCTATACAGTCAGAGGTTCATCTTATCCTACATGTTTCTAACCTGTGTTTGATCTATACAGTCAGAGGTTCATCTTATCCTACATGTTTCTACCCTGTGTTTGATCTATACAGTCAGAGGTTCATCTTATCCTACATGTGTCTACCCTGTGTTTGATCTATACAGTCAGAGGTTCATCTTATCCTACATGTTCCTACCCTGTGTTTGATCTATACAGTCAGAGGTTCATCTTATCCTACATGTTCTACCCTGTGTTTGATCTATACAGTCAGAGGTTCATCTTATCCTACATGTTTCTACCCTGTGTTTGATCTATACAGTCAGAGGTTCATCTTATCCTACATGTTTCTACCCTGTGTTTGATCTATACAGTCAGAGGTTCATCTTATCCTACATGTTCCTACCCTGTGTTTGATCTATACAGTCAGAGGTTCATCTTATCCTACATGTTTCTACCCTGTGTTTGATCTATACAGTCAGAGGTTCATCTTATCCTACATGTTTCTACCCTGTGTTTGATCTATACAGTCAGAGGTTCATCTTATCCTACATGTTTCTACCCTGTGTTTGATCTATACAGTCAGAGGTTCATCTTATCCTACATGTTTCTACCCTGTGTTTGATCTATACAGTCAGAGGTTCATCTTATCCTACATGTTTCTACCCTGTGTTTGATCTATACAGTCAGAGGTTCATCTTATCCTACATGTTTCTACCCTGTGTTTGATCTATACAGTCAGAGGTTCATCTTATCCTACATGTGTCTACCCTGTGTTTGATCTATACAGTCAGAGGTTCATCTTATCCTACATGTTTCTACCCTGTGTTTGATCTATACAGTCAGAGGTTCATCTTATCCTACATGTTTCTACCCTGTGTTTGATCTATACAGTCAGAGGTTCATCTTATCCTACATGTTTCTACCCTGTGTTTGATCTATATAGTCAGAGGTTCATCTTATCCTACATGTTTCTACCCTGTGTTTGATCTATACAGTCAGAGGTTCATCTTATCCTACATGTTAATACCCTGTGTTTGATCTATACAGTCAGAGGTTCATCTTATCCTACATGTGTCTACCCTGTGTTTGATCTATACAGTCAGAGGTTCATCTTATCCTACATGTTTCTACCCTGTGTTTGATCTATACAGTCAGAGGTTCATCTGATCCTACATGTTTCTACCCTGTGTTTGATCTATACAGTCAGAGGTTCATCTTATCCTACATGTTTCTACCCTGTGTTTGATCTATATAGTCAGAGGTTCATCTTATCCTACATGTTAATACCCTGTGTTTGATCTATACAGTCAGAGGTTCATCTTATCCTACATGTTTCTACCCTGTGTTTGATCTATACAGTCAGAGGTTCTTCAAACAAGTTTTCATCCGGTACACATTCCTGTCCAGATGAGTAACCATTGGTAACCAGATGTCCCTGTTATTATTATATATAACATTAAGAGTAACCATTGGTAACCAGATGTCCCTGTTATTGATACTGATGATTTGCTCAGGGAAGCTCTCCAATAACTTGTCCAGGTTTACCTAAACAGGAACAGTGAGCTTTAGTGTCTATTATAAATGGTAGGTCATGTCCTTAACATTAAGAGTAACCATTGGCTCTTCTCTTCCATCATTGAATTCGTACTGGAGACACTGAGGCAGGGGAGTCGGGCTCCTTCATTGTTGATTCTGAGGGAAATTAAAACCGTTGGTGTTCTGATTTCCCATCTGCCATGGCTGTCCTCTGTCATTATCTTGTCCTTCTTGTCCATGGCTGTCCTCTGTCATTAACTTGTCCTTCTTGTCCATGGCTGTCCTCTGTCATTATCTTGTCCTTCTTGTCCATGGCTGTCCTCCATCATTATCTTGTCCTTCTTGTCCATGGCTGTCCTCTGTCATTATCTTGTCCTTCTTGTCCATGGCTGTCCTCCATCATTATCTTGTCCTTCTTGTCCATGGCTGTCCTCCATCATTATCTTGTCCTTCTTGTCCATGGCTGTCCTCTGTCATTAACTTGTCCTTCTTGTCCATGGCTGTCCTCCATCATTATCTTGTCCTTCTTGTCCATGGCTGTCCTCCATCATTATCTTGTCCTTCTTGTCCATGGCTGTCCTGTCATTAGCAAAGTGTCCTCTTCCAGCCTTAATTGTCCTTTGCCCCTGCTATAACATCTTCATCTTCCATTTCCCCCACACTGTGAACTTAAATGCCCCCAAATGCCCACAGCATTGAGTGTTGTTCCATTCACAAAGAGCTCTGACGGGCCCACGTCCTCTCCCAGTCCATGGTTGTGGTCACCATAATGTTGAGTGGTGAAAAGCACATACCCTTCAGGCACCAGGGTCACAGGTGTGACAGATATGACTGTGGGGGAGCTGCTGGCTGTGGTTGTGGTGAGACTGTAGAAACAACTTGAGCAGATGTCTTTTTGTCTTCCAGTCTGGTCCTTTTTGTAGAGTGAGTTGGGGTGGTGAGGGGAAACTCCCTCCAGGAACTGTGCCTCCTTTTTCTTCCAGCACCATCATCCCCATCACAGTTTCTGAGACACGGGCACTCGTCATCTCCTTTTTCTTCCAGCACCATCATCCCCATCACAGTTTCTGAGACAAGGGCACTCGTCATCTCCTTCTTTTTGTCCATTTTTCTTGTCTGAATTATCTCCTTGACTAAATCCAACCTCGTCTTGTTGAATGAATCAGCCATTGGATATCTACTTTCTCCTGCCATCTCTGTCCAGACATGCCATTTCTTAAAAGTGACTGTAAATTCCACAGCAGGAAACTTCTTTTGCATATATTCAACAGGCGTGACAGGCTTCATTGCTCCCATCTCCTCATCCTGGTTTGACTGTGCCATGGTGCTCCGGCTTTTTATTTAGATAGTCTGTGTGTAATGTGTTTTTCTAGCCTCTAGAGGGTTATCCTAAAGTGGGTGTAGTATGTAGGAATACGCCTATATAAATCCTCCTCTATCTTCATTCAGTGTGTTGTAAATAACAG
Organism: Salvelinus namaycush; assembly: GCF_016432855.1. Classification (NCBI taxonomy): domain Eukaryota; kingdom Metazoa; phylum Chordata; class Actinopteri; order Salmoniformes; family Salmonidae; genus Salvelinus; species Salvelinus namaycush. The sequence continues at coordinate 922,672 of NW_024061197.1, read as the reverse complement.
TGGGTGATACTGTAATCGTAATTCTACTCTCACTTGATCCAGGTTATAGTAAATGGTTCTACTTATACTCAAATATATTTCACCCACGGGCCTCAGAGAGACAACCTCATGGTAAACTTTAATTTATAATGTTTTATCTCAAGAGTGTAGAGTAATAGTTAGATGTTTTACACCAGTGCTCCCTGGTGTAGGATCACAAAATAACTTTTATTCAAATGTTCCCAATACTGTTCCATGGTAGAAAAGTGTCATAATCAAATAACTTTTATTCAAATCATTTCTATTCTACTCCTAACTTTTTATTCCACCATTGGGCCATTACCCAATAACTCCCCATAATCCACAGACAAACAAACAATGAAACATACAACGGACTTTACATAAACAACTCAATTCATTCACTTGGTAAATTTCACACAAAATTACCACTATTCATAACCAACTCAACTCATTCGCTGGGTACCTCTGCAAAAATAAAAATAACTAGTCTTTACTACTCAAAATTAAATAGATGATTAACACTGAACCACCTCTTCAAAACCAACATAACATTAAGTAATGATCTCTGCATTACCTCCCAATATATAATGGATGATTATCATTGAATCACCTCTTCAAACATTCAATTCATTCATCATATATTGACATCATGCATTTCACCAATAGTCTGTTACGTAATTTCTCCATACTAAGATCCGACAATATCATATTCAACGTGTATGTCTATCATTTAGATTGAGTGAGGTGCCACTTACTTATTAGAGGGAAACCACAACAGTAAATGCCATTTAATACAGACTTAGATTAAACAGGTGTCTGCTTACCTTGTTTAATTTGGAGCTCTGGCACCATGGTGTAGAATCTCCTCCAACCGGGGTGGACACTCACTCCTGGCTGGCTCGCCAAATGTTAGGGTTCGTTCCTTACGTCCTTCTTTGTCAATCATTGGTTCATTGGTGAAATTAGCATTATGACAATATCTGGAATTAAATCATTCAAAAACCTTTATTAATGCAATTGCAGACAGAAGTTGACAATCATGAACATGGCACGCATGTTTCCGAGTATCTGCATCAAACAAAAAGTCTCAAGTTGTTTTGTTACACCCTCAGTCTAGCCTGGTGATGTCACTACCTACGTCATTACCTTTTTACTCCTGAGACCAAAACCCTGCCTACCAAGCTATATCAACAATGGCTTTTAGTGTTATCTAAAACAAAACCCTGCCTACCAAGCTATATAAACAATGGCTTTTAGTGTTATCTAAAACAAAACCCTGCCTACCAAGCTATATAAACAATGGCTTTTAGTGTTATCTAAAACAAAACCCTGCCTACCAAGCTATATAAACAATGGCTTTTAGTGTTATCTAAAACAAAACCCTGCCTACCAAGCTATATCAACAATGGCTTTTAGTGTTATCTAAAACTTAGCAGTAAAAGTCCACTCCCCAAAGCTGATTTCTTGTGTAATGTGTGACTAGTCATATCTCCTCCACTCCCCAAAGCTGATTTCTTGTGTAATGTGTGACTAGTCTTATCTCCTCCACTCCCCAAAGCTGATTTCTTGTGTAATGTGTGACTAGTCTTATCTCCTCCACTCCCCAAAGCTGATGTATTGTGTAATGTTTGACTAGTCTTATCTCCTCCACTCCCCAAAGCTGATTTCTTGTGTAATGTGTGACTAGTCTTATCTCCTCCACTACCCAAAGCTGATTTCTTGTGTAATGTGTGACTAGTCTTATCTCCTCCACTCCCCAAAGCTGATTTCTTGTGTAATGTGTGACTAGTCTTATCTCCTCCACTCCCCAAAGCTGATTTATTGTGTAATGTGTGCCTAGTCTTATCTCCTCCACTCCCCTGCAGAGCTCCTTCTTCACAGTCACACATTACTCAGAGGGGCCTCTTTTTCATGAGGCAGAGAGAGAGAACTAGAAAACAACAGTGTAACAATATTAAAACCTCATCATGTAAATATATTGTTCATCTGTAGTCTAGGACCCTATTAATGTAAGGAGGGAGGGGTCTTATAACCCCTCCCCTTCTATTAAAACCTCATCATGTATATATATTGTTAATCTGTAGTCTAGGACTCTATTAATGTAAGGAGGGAGGGGTCTTATAACCCCTCCCCTTCTATTAAAAAATCATCATGTATATATATTGTTAATCTGTAGTCTAGGACCCTATTAATGTAAGGAGGGAGGGGTCTTATAACCCCTCCCCTTCTATTAAAACCTCATCATGTATATATATTGTTAATCTGTAGTCTAGGACCCTATTAATGTAAGGAGGGAGGGGTCTTATAACCCCTCCCCTTCTATTAAAACCTCATCATGTATATATATTGTTAATCTGTAGTCTAGGACCCTATTAATGTAAGGAGGGAGGGGTCTTATAACCCCTCCCCTTCTATTAATATAACATAAGAATAATCAATTATTCTAATACATCAAACATTTTGGTACAACCCTTTTCATGACTCCTAGGTGAACCCGATAGTAGGGAAGAGGATGATTTAGGTGACCAAGACACAGGCCTAGAGCTTGATTTACTTGTCTGCCGGTTATTGTCATGCAAAAGACCTGACCTGAAGGTAAATTACTGTTAATTAACATAAACAAGTTTAGCAACTCCAGGCCTCCACTGTCTACAAGCCTCATACAAACCACTGTCTACAAGCCTCATACAAACCACTGTCTACAAGCCTCATACAAACCACTGATGAGCACCTTTGGAACATCTACTTTAAAAAACTGGCAGCATACTGGCAGCAATAACCTTGCCTGTAAAGACCTTTTTGTGCAAAGCAATGATGACGGCACGTGTTTCCTTGCAGGTAACCATGGTTGACAGAGGAAGAACAATGATTCCAAGCACCACCCTCCTTTTGAAGCTTCCAGTCTGTTATTCGAACTCAATCAGCATGACAGAGTGATCTCCAGCCTTGTCCTCGTCAACACTCACACCTGTGTTAACGAGAGTATCACTGACATGATGTCAGCTGGTCCTTTTGTGGCAGGGCTGAAATGCAGTGGAAATGTTTTGGGGGGATTCAGTTCATTTGCATGGCAAAGAGGGACTTTGCAATTCATTGCAATTCATCTGATCGCTCTTCATAACATTCTGGAGTATATGCAAATTGCCATCATACAAACTGAGGCCGCAGACTGTGAAAAGTAATATTTGTGTCATTCTCAAAACTTTTGGCCACGACTGTACTATCAAAGAATTGTGACTTGATTCTCAAAATTACATTTCAAGTTTTGACTGCGGTCATTACTCATGACTGCCGGTGTGGCAGTAATACAGTCACCACAACACCACAAAACTAGTTAAGCTACCACAGTATCCCCTTGACCTTTTTGGATTGCAAAACTAAAGAGACACACCAGACAAGACTCAGAGACAGCAACAGAAGAATAGGATAATATCATTTTGGCTCATTAGACAGGTCAGAGTCTATGTTTGTTGAGTTGTTGAGTTGTTTTTGGCAATACACTGTAGATGTATGTGTTCAAAAGTAGCCCCCGATGTCTTCAAATTCTAATGGAGAGGAGCTGCTACCCCTGGGGAGAGAGGAGCTGCTACCCCTGGGGAGAGAGGAGCTGCTACCCCTGGGGAGAAAGGAGATGCTACCCCTGGGGTGAGAGGAGTTGCTACCCCTGGGGTGAGAGGAGCTGCTACCCCTGGGGAGAGAGGAGCTGCTACCCCTGGAGAGAGAGGAGCTGCTACCCCTGGGGTGAGAGGAGTTGCTACCCCTGGGGTGAGAGGAGCTGCTACCCCTGGGGCGAGAGAAGCTGCTACCCCTGGGGAGAGAGAGGAGCTGCTACCCCTGGGGAGAGAGGAGCTGCTACCAGGAGAGACTGCGACCCTGCTCTGGAAGAGCTTAACGATTGGTGATTGTTGGGGCACGTTTGTCAGGAGCTTCAGTGATGAAGACAGCTGAACTTTCACAATATGCCATGTCTCAGTCACCAGGTCTCAACACAATAGAGCACAATCATCAACAAAACACCAAATGATGGATTTTCTTGTGGAAGAATGGTGTCACATCCCTCCAATAGAGTTCCAGACACTTGTAGAATGTTTGCCCAAGCACATTGTAAGAGCTATAAAGAGAGAGGGAGTGGGAGAGAGAACAGGTAGAACCTGATATGTAAATGAGCAGAGCACAAGGAAGTAACTTTCAACAACCGAATGATCATTCCAGTCTCTGTTCTACTGAGAGATAAAAGGTAAGACGACGATTGTTATGTGTATTCATATAGTTGATGATATTGTTATGTGTATTCATATAGTTGATGATATTGTTATGTGTGTTCATATAGTTGATGATATTGTTATGTGTATTCATATAGTTGATGATATTGTTATGTGTATTCATATAGTTGATGATATTGTTATGTGTATTCATATAGTTGATGATATTGTTATGTGTATTCATATAGTTGATGATATTGTTATGTGTATTCATATAGTTGATGATATTGTTATGTGTATTCATATAGTTGATGATATTGTTATGTGTATTCATATAGTTGATGATATTGTTATGTGTATTCATATAGTTGATGATATTTTTGGTGGACAGTGTTATAATAGTCCTACTCTCCTTAAAATGTTTTCAATATAAATTAGATGCGTGAGGTGAATTCGTTCTGTGTCCATCTGTGTTTTCCAGGGTGATCGCTCTAACACTATCTAGAATCTAAAAGGTTATTTGGCTGTCCCCATAGTAGAACCCTTTGTAGAACCCTGTTGGGTACTAGGTAGAACCCTTTTGGGTTCCATACAGAACCCTTTCCACAGAGGGTTCTACATGGAAGCCAAAAGAGTTCTACCTGGAACCCAAAAGCGTCTCCTATGGGGACAGCTGGAGGACTCATTTGGAACCCTTTATTCTAAGAGTGCACTGGATCATAGGTACTGTATTTAGACTTGTCTTCTCAAAACAGACAAACAGGCTTAAAACACAACAAACAACAAACAAACATTTTCTCTTTCTTATCTACTGTTAAATATTTTCACTCAGGAAGGTACGTTGTGTGAAACAGAGACTAATAATATTGTGAAAAGCCTATCAACAAATTACACTTCCTCAAAACAGGTTGTGTGTATTCATTAGTGCCGACCGTAGCAAAACGATATACTGCCAGCTTCATTTAGCGTCACGTTCCAGCTCAGGCCTCATCCATCAGAATATACAGAGCGCTATTCATCAGTAAGGTGCTCTCTCAGGAGAACGGAAAATATCTCAATGACTTGACATGTTCTGGTTGTGAATTCAGGCTACAAGGTGAGAATCCTGACACTGATACTGGGTTAACCCTATTGATACTGATACTGGGTTAACCCTGTTTATACTGATACTGGGTTAACCCTGTTTATACTGATACTGGGTTAACCCTATGTATACTGATACTGGGTTAACACTATTTATACTGATACTGGGTTAACCCTATTTATACTGATACTGGGTTAACACAGTTTATACTGATACTGGGTTAACCCTATTTATACTGATACTGAGTTAACCCTATTTATACTGATACTGGGTTAACCCTATTTATACTGATACTGGGTTAACCCTATTTATACTGATACTGAGTTAACCCTATTTATACTGATACTGAGTTAACCCTATTTATACTGATACTGGGTTAACCCTATTTATACTGATACTGGGTTAACACTATTTATACAGATACTGGGTTAACACTATTTATACTGATACTGGGTTAACACTATTTATACTGATACTGGGTCAACCCTATTTATACTGATACTGGGTTAACCCTGTTTATACTGACACTGGGTTAACCCTGTTTATACTGATACTGGGTGAACCCTATTTATACTGATACTGGGTTAACACTGTTTATACTGATACTGGGTTAACCCTATTTATACTGATACTGGGTTAACACTATTTATATTGATACTGGGTTAACCCTATTGATACTGATACTGGGTTAACACTATTTATACTGATACTGGGTTAACACTATTTATACTGATACTGGGTTAACACTATTTATACTGATACTGGGTTAACCCTATTTATACTGATACTGGGTTAACACTATTTATACTGATACTGGGTTAACCCTATTGATACTGATACTGGGTTAACCCTATTTATACTGATACTGGGTTAACCCTATTGATACTGATACTGGGTTAACACTATTTATACTGATACTGGGTTAACCCTATTTATACTGATACTGGGTTAACCCTTTTATACTGATACTGGGTTAACGTTAACCCTGTTTATACTGGTACTGGGTTAACCCTATTGATACTGATACTGGGTTAACACTATTTATACTGATACTGGGTTAACCCTATTGATACTGATACTGGGTTAACACTATTTCTACTGATACTGGGTTAACCCTATTGATACTGATACTGGGTTAACACTATTGATACTGATACTGGGTTAACCCTATTTATACTGATACTGGGTTAACCCTGTTTGTACTGATACTGGGTTAACACTATTTATACTGATACTGGGTTAACCCTATTTATACTGATACTGGGTTAACCCTGTTTATACTGATACTGGGTTAACCCTGTTTATACTGATACTGGGTTAACACTATTTATACTGATACTGGGTGAACACTATTGATACTGATACTGGGTTAACCCTGTTTACACTGATACTGGGTTAACCCCATTCATACTGATACTGGGTTAACCCTATTTATACTGATACTGGGTTAACCCTATCTATACTGATACTGGGTTAGCCCTGTTTATACTGATACTGGGTTAACCCTGTTTATACTGATACTGGGTTAACCCTATTTATACTGATACTGGGTTAACACAGTTTATACTGATACTGGGTTAACCCTATTTATACTGATACTGGGTTAACCCTATTTACACTGATACTGGGTTAACCCTATTTATACTGATACTGAGTTAACCCTATTTATACTGATACTGGGTTAACACTATTTATACTGATACTGAGTTAACCCTATTTATGCTGATACTGGGTTAACCCTATTTATACTGATACTGGGTTAACACTATTTATACAGATACTGGGTTAACACTATTTATACTGATACTGGGTTAACACTATTTATACTGATACTGGGTCAACCCTATTTATACTGATACTGGGTTAACCCTGTTTATACTGACACTGGGTTAACCCTGTTTATACTGATACTGGGTGAACCCTATTTATACTGATACTGGGTTAACACTGTTTATACTGATACTGGGTTAACCCTATTTATACTGATACTGGGTTAACACTATTTATACTGATACTGGGTTAACCCTATTGATGCTGATACTGGGTTAACACTGTTTATACTGATACTGGGTTAACCCTATTTATACTGATACTGGGTTAACACTATTTATACTGATACTGGGTTAACCCTATTTATACTGATACTGGGTTAACACTATTTATACTGATACTGGGTTAACCCTATTGATACTGATACTGGGTTAACCCTATTTATACTGATACTGGGTTAACCCTATTGATACTGATACTGGGTTAACACTATTTATACTGATACTGGGTTAACCCTATTTATACTGATACTGGGTTAACCCTATTTATACTGATACTGGGTTAACCCTGTTTATACTGGTACTGGGTTAACCCTGTTTATACTGACACTGGGTTAACCCTATTTATACTGATACTGGGTTAACACTATCTCTACTGATACTGGGTTAACCCTATTGATACTGATACTGGGTTAACCCTATTGATACTGATACTGGGTTAACCCTGTTTATACTGATACTGGGTTAACCCTGTTTATACTGATACTGGGTTAACACTATTTATACTGATACTGGGTTAACCCTGTTTATACTGATACTGGGTTAACCCTGTTTATACTGATACTGGGTTAACACTATTTATACTGATACTGGGTTAACCCTGTTTATACTGATACTGGGTTAACCCTATTTATACTGATACTGGGTTAACCCTATTTATACTGATACTGGGTTAACCCTGTTTATACTGATACTGGGTTAACCCTGTTTATACTGATACTGGGTTAACACTATTTATACTGATACTGGGTGAACACTATTGATACTGATACTGGGTTAACCCTGTTTACACTGATACTGGGTTAACCCCATTCATACTGATACTGGGTTAACCCTATTTATACTGATACTGGGTTAACCCTATCTATACTGATACTGGGTTAGCCCTGTTTATACTGATACTGGGTTAACCCTGTTTATACTGATACTGGGTTAACCCTATTTCTACTGATACTGGGTTAACACTATTTATACTGATACTGGGTTCACCCTATTTATACTGATACTGGGTTAACCCTATTTATACTGATACTGGGTTAACCCTATTTATACTGATACTGGGTTAACCCTGTTTATACTGATACTGGGTTAACCCTGTTTATACTGATACTGGGTTAACCCTGTTTATACTGATACTGGGTTAACACTATTTGTACTGATACTGGGTTAACCCTGTTTATACTGATACTGGGTTAACCCTATTGATACTGATACTGGGTTAACCCTATTTATACTGATACTGGGTTAACACTATTTATACTGATACTGGGTTAACACTATTTATACTGATACTGGGTTAACACTATTTATACTGATACTGGGTTAACACTATTTATACTGATACTGGGTTAACCCTGTTTATACTGATACTGGGTTAACCCTATTTATACTGATACTGGGTTAACACTATTTATACTGATACTGGGTTAACACTATCTATACTGATACTGGGTTAACACTATTTATACTGATACTGGGTTAACCCTATTTATAATGATACTGGGTTAACATTATTGATACTGATGCTGGGTTAACCCTAATAATTCAAATGTCCTGTTGATGAGATTATTTTCCTATTCTAGCAAACTGGGACAATCTCAAATTAACATCCAACATCTGTAGCAATATACCTCTTTTTAATGTACATGTCTATATCAGGATATATATACCTCTCTCTAATGTATATGGCTATATCAGGATATATATACCTCTCTCTAATGTATATGACTATATCAGGATATATATACCTCTCTCTAATGTATATGACTATATCAGGATATATATACCTCTCTCTAATGTATATGACTATATCAGGATATATATACCTCTCTCTAATGTACATGACTATATCAGGATATATATACCTCTCTCTAATGTATATGACTATATCAGGATATATATACCTCTCTCTAATGTATATGACTCTATCAGGATATATATACCTCTCTCTAATGTACATGACTCTATCAGGATATATATACCTCTCTCTAATGTACATGGCTCTATCAGGATTCACTTTTGACCATTTTACATCTTTTATTTACTGTTTAGGCTGGTTGAATGAGTTGTCTATGAAAGCTACTTCATCTGCAAGAAAACAGGCGGCTGCACCAGTGACTGTAAGTTATGTGATTTCCTCATATGAAATTAGAAGTATGTTTGTAGCCTACGCAGTTACAAAATGGATTTTGAAACTGTGGCACATATTTCTCGGTAACAATAAATAATTGTGTTGGTATTTTGGAAAGACAGGCAGACTCTCGTACTGTAGGTCTAGGCTACCTACCAACTATTATAAGGTTAGGTCGACGTCAGACATTCAATAGTCAGAGTAGGTTGGAGCTATGATCACTTATCATGCTGACAAACCTGATGGTCTCTGTGAACTGATCTGAACAGGTTTAGGCTGGTCATGTATGATATGTAGGCTATAGCTGAGGTATCGACCTCGATCTGCATATCACTAACAAACCACTATTATACATTATAACCTAGTCTACTTTACATAATATAACATCTACATATCACTAACAACCCACTATTATACATTATAACCTAGTCTACTTTACATAATATAACATCTACATATCACTAACAACCCACTACTATACATTATAACCTAGTCTACTTTACATAATATAAATCTCTTACTTGATGCAAAAAACCTTTCTGAATGGATCAGTGATTTCCCCCTCAGATCAATCATGTCCATTTCAGCCCTTCTGTCTACATTATCAGACACATTTAGAAAAGAACAGATTGAAAGACAATAAATAGTCTACTTTTGATACATTTAATTAATTATGAGACATGGCCTTGTGTTGCTGTACTGTCTAGAACTACCTTAACAAACAGTGACTTATTATTATTATTATTACTGTTGCTGTACTGTCTATAACTACCTTAACAAACAGTGACTTATTATTATTATTGTTATTATTATTATTGTTGTTGCTGTACTGTCTATAACTACCTTAACAAACAGTGACTTATTATTATTATTATTATTATTATTATTATTGTTGTTGCTGTACTGTCTATAACTACCTTAACAAACAGTGACTTATTATTATTATTATTATTATTATTGTTGCTGTACTGTCTAGAACTACCTTAACAAACAGTGACTTATTATTATTATTATTATTATTGTTGTTGCTGTACTGTCTATAACTACCTTAACAAACAGTGACTTATTATTATTATTATTATTATTATTATTATTATTGTTGCTGTACTGTCTAGAACTACCTTAACAAACAGTGACTTATTATTATTATTATTATTATTATTATTGTTGCTGTACTGTCTATAACTACCTTAACAAACAGTGACTTATTATTATTATTATTATTATTATTATTATTATTGACAGTTACCATGGAGATGTCATTTTACAACTACATATTCATGTAATTGCATTAAATCACCTAACTGTTTCGATAGGTCTGTTAGATAATGTTTCATAAGAGATAATTAATAAATGTTAACAATTGACATTCAAGAATTACTGTGTTAACCACAACCAACATGTTGGATCTCTGTTTAGGGGTCACTGTGTTACCACAACCAACATGCTGGATCTCTGTTTAGTTGTCACTGTGTTAACCACAACCAACATGTTGGATCTCTGTTTAGTTGTCACTGTGTTAACCACAACCAACATGTTGGATCTCTGTTTAGTTGTCACTGTGTTAACCACAACCAACATGTTGGATCTCTGTTTAGGGGTCAGTTCTCTAAAATGAGTCTCTCTGGGGAGAGAGAGGAGGGACCTGCCCCTAAAAGGCATCTCTCTGGGGAGAGAGAGGAGGGACCTGCCTCTAAAATGAGTCTCTCTGGGGAGAGAGAGGAGGGACCTGCCTCTAAAATGAGTCTCTCTGTGGAGAGAGAGGAGGGACCTGCCTCTAAAAGGCATCTCTCTGGGGAACATGACACCAAAGCTAAGAGGTGAGAAGACAATTTTGAAATAATTATTAAGAGTTTATTTCCGAAATGCATCACATTTGTTTATTAATCAGAAATGGTTGCTTATGGGTACCTTCAATAATACTGTTGTCAGATTTTCAGTTAATAGATTTTAGATGGGTATATCTTTATTAAATTATTATTACAATTGTTACTGTCCTCTTTTTCAAGATGTGGCCGATTTAAACAGCCAGAATACATTTTTAAATTAAGATTATTATATTTTTTTATGATTTGTTTTTTCTGAATGGCTGCTGGGTAATTTGATATGCATCGAAATCTTCATTCGTAGACATCGAATTGAGTGAATGCTGTGCAGGTTAACTGAGTTGCAAACCAAATGGACAGGTCTAGCTAATTGATTTGTAGATCTGACGCAGTCTGCTACCTCAGATTATGAGCCTAGCAGGTGTTGTGAATGAGTTATGTAGTACCCACAGAAGGCCACAGGGAGGAGGAAGAGAGCTATAAACCCATACTGTTTTTTGCCTTAAAAATCCTAAACCTAACAATCAATCAAATGTATTTATAAAGCCCTTTTTACATCAGCAGATGTTTATTTTGTATTTTTTTTATTTCACCTTTATTTAACAGGTAGGTTAGTTGAGAACAAGTTCTCATTTGCAACTGCGACCTGGCCAAGATAAAGCATAGCAATTCGAGACATACAACAACACAGAGTTACACATGGAATAAACAAAACATACAGTCAATAATACAGTAGAACAAATGAAAACAAAAAGTATATATACAGTGAGTGCAAATGAGGTAAGTTAAGGCAATAAATAGGCCATGGTGGCGAAGTAATTACAATATAGCAATTAAACACTGGAATGGTAGATGTGCAGAAGATGAATGTGCAAGTAGAGATACTGGGGTGCAAAGGAGCAAGATAATTAAATAAATACGGTATGGGGATGAGGTAGGTAGATAGATGGGCTGTTTACAGATGGGCTATGTACAGGTGCAGTGATCTGTGAGCTGCTCTGACAGCTGGTGCTTAAAGCTAGTGAGGGAGATAAGTGTCTCCAGCTTCAGAGATTTTTGCAGTTCATTCCAGTCATTGGCAGCAGAGAACTGGAAGGAAAGATGACCAAAGGAGGAATTGGCTTTGGGGGTGATCAGTGAGATATACCTGCTGGAGCGCGTGCTACGAATGGGTGCTGCTATGGTGACCAGTGAGCTTAGATAAGAGGGGGCTTTACCTAGGAGAGACTTGTAGATGACCTGGAGCCAGATGGTTTGGCGACGAGTATGAAGCGATGGCCAGCCAACAAGAGCGTACAGGTCTCAGTGTTGGGTAATATATGGGGCTTTGGTGACAAAACGGATGGCACTGTGATAGACTGCATCCAGTTTGTTGAGTAGAGTGTTGGAGGCTATTTTATAGATGACATCACCGAAGTCGAGGATCGGTAGGATGGTCAGTTTTACGAGGGTATGTTTGGCAGCATGAGTGAAGAATGTTTTGTTGAGAAATAGGAAGATGATTCTAGATTTAATTTTGGATTGGAGATACTTAATGTGAGTCTGGAAGGAGAATTTACAGTCTAACCAGACACCTAGGTACTTGTAGTTGTCCACATATTCTAAGTCAGAACCATCCAGAATAGTGATGCTAGATGGGTGGGAGGGTGCGGGCAGCGATTGGCTGAAAAGTATGCATTTAGTTTTACTTGCATTTAAGAGCTGTTGGATGCCACGGAAGGAGTGTTGTATGTCATTGAAGCTCATCTGGAGGTTTGTTAACACGGTGTCCAAAGAAGGGCCAGAAGTATACAGAATGGTGTCGTCCGCGTAGAGGTGGATCAGAGAATCACCAGCAACAAGAGCGACATCATTGATGCTTTGTTGCGAAATAGGAAGCCGATTCTAGATTTAATTTTGGACTGGAGATGCTTAAAACCTTTTATGGCTGCCATCCCGCTACCGGGATGATATGACAACAGCGAGTGATAGTGCAGGGCGCCAATTTCAAAAAGCTGAAATCTCATAATTAAAATTCCTCAAACAAATATGTGTCTTATATCATTTTAAAGGTAATCTTGTTCTTAATCCCACCAAAGTGTCCGATTTCAAATATGCTTTTCAGCGAAAGCACTACAAACGATTATGTTAGGTCACCACAAAACCACAATAAGCACAGCCATTTTTCCAGCGAAAGATAGCTTTCACAAAAACCAGAAATAGAGAAAATTAATCACTAACCTTTGATTATCTTCATCAGATGACACTCATAGGACTTCATGTTACACAATACATGCAAGTTTTGTTTGATTAAGTTCATATTTATATCAAAACATCTGAGTTTACATTGGCGCGTTAGATTCACTAGTTGCAAGTGATTTTGCATAGCCACATCGTTTCAACTGTCACACCCTGGCCTTAGTTATCTTTGTTTTTCTTTATTATTTTAGTTAGGTCAGGGTGTGACATGGGGGATGTATGTGTTTTGTATTGTCTAGGGTTTTTGTATGTTTATGGGGCAGTGTTCAGTCTAGGTGTTTGTATGTCTATGGTTGCCTAGATTGGTTCTCAATTAGAGACAGCTGTCTATCGTTGTCTCTGATTGGGAGCCATATTTAGGCAGCCATAGTCATTATGTAGTTTGTGGGTGATTGTCTATGTCTTTACGTTAGTTGCTTGTGTCTGCACTTTCGTTTTGTAGCTTCACGGTCGTTTGTTGTTTATTTATAGTTTGTCAGTGTTCGTTTCGTGTTCGTCTTCATTATTAAAGTAAAGATGTATTGTTATCACCCTGCGCCTTGGTCCTCCTCTCTTCCACAATACGACGATCGTGACATCAACAGAAATACTCATCATAAATGTAGATGATAATACAAGTTATACACATGGAATTATAGATATACCTCTCCTTAATGCAACCACTGTGTCAGATTTCAAAAAAACTTTACGGAAAAATAAACCATGCAATAACCTGAGACGGAGCTCAGAACAATAGCCAAATTAGCCGCCATGTTGGACTCAACAGAAACCAGAAAATACATGATAAATGTTTCCTTACCTTTGATGAATTCATCAGAATGCAGTCCTAGGAATCCCAGGTTCACAATAAATGCTTGATTTGTTCGATAATGTCCGTTATTTATGTCCAATTAGCTACTTTGGGATTGTTTACCAAACGCCCAACCCAAAGTCATAAAGCGCGTCCACTACCGTCCACTATAACGTGACGAAATGTCCAAAAGTTCCGTTACAGTCAGTAGAAACATGTCAAACGATGTACTGAATCAATGTTTAGAATGTTGTTAACATACATCTTGAATAACGTTCCAACCGGAGAATTAGATTGACTTCAGTTGACCGATGGAACGGAGCTGCCTCTCACGTGATCGCGCCTCTTCAATGCGTGATCACCTTGTGGCAGTGGTCACTAATTCCTGTCTCCTTCGGCCCATCCTTCACATTAGAGTCATCAGACAAAGTTCTATTGACTGTTGACATCTAGTGGAAGCCGTAGGAAGTGAAAACGCATCAATATCTCGCTGTAATTTCAATGAGAGCTTGGTTGAAAATCTGGCACCCCCAGAAATAATACAAACAGGAAGTGGAACTTCTCAGGTTTTTGCCTGCCATGTGAGTTCTGTTATACTCACAGACATAATTCAAACAGTTTTAGAAACTTCAGAGTGTTTTCTATCCAATACGAATAATAATATGCATATATTAGCAACTGGGACTGAGGAGCAGGCAGTTTACTATGGGCACCTCTGTGCACCTTTCATCCAAGCTACTCAATACTGCCCCTGCAGCCATAAGAAGTTAATGTGAGTCTGGAAGGAGAGTTTACAGTCTAACCAGACACCTAGGTATTTGTAGTTGTCCACGTATTCTAAGTCAGAGCCGTCCAGAGTAGTGATGCTGGACGGCAGGCAGGTCGATCGGTTGAAGAGCATGCATTTAGTTTTACTTGTATTTAAGAGCAATTGAAGGCCATGGAAGGAGAGTTGTATGGCATTGAAGCTCGTCTGGATGTCACAAAGTGCTATACAGAAACCCTACGTATTACCTATTTTAGCCTTAAACCTAATTCTAGGGTAGGGTAGCCTAGAACACTTTTAGAAACTATTTTAGTAATAATATTATGTTAGTAAAATCCATTATAGTACTAAATAGCATGTTGATTATTTTGTTAATCAAAACCTGTCTAAGCATTTTGCTTTTATAGTTTTGTTATTTTATTATATTTATTATTGCAAGGCAGAACACAACAAGACACATTAGTTTTATTTTTCAAATGTGGTTTGGACTGGTTTGAAAATGGTGTGGGATAGGTGGGGCAGGTTTGAGATCTAAGGAATTAACCAGAAAATACACTTTATTTATCTGCTGCCTCACCAATGTCTGTACATGAATTAATAACTTTAAATTGCTAAATATTTCCAATAGATGGCAGCATAAGACCACGAAGCATCAGTTATAGGCTACAAGCAGCAATATGATTGACATGAAATAGACTAAATAGACTATAACCACAGACTGTATGTCCCATGATTTTCTAAAATGGTCACTCATTACTTTACTGTTAGCTATATATCTTGTATTAGGGCTGTGTTGCTTTTTGGGAGATCAAAATAAATTGTGACTATAGCAGGTATTGAACCCTGGGTAAATAATCACTAGTCAGAACCTCAACCTTAGTATACATGCATAATAAAAAATCATCTTAATATCTGATATTGCGAGTAAACAACCTCGGAATAGAAAAGACAAGAGTGCGTCTTCCAGCCCGCCAATAAATTACATCATGCAACCCTCCCGGTTAGTAAATTTACCTCAACATGCCCCTGGAGAAGGCAGAGTGACGACACCAGCCTTTTAGTGGGGCTGAGTTGACTACTAGCGAGAGAAGGCAGAGTGAAGACACAAGCTTTTTAGTGGGGCTGAGTTGACTACTAGAGAGAGAAGGCAGAGTGACGACACCAGCTTTTTAGCAGGGCTGAGATGACTACTAGCGAGAGAAGGCAGAGCGGGTCGATGCTGGTTGATGAATTTGACAATGAATGTACCTGGAAAATACGTTTTTCTCGACCAGAGGTGACTGAATTAACTTCTTATGGCTGCAGGGGCAGTATTGAGTAGCTTGGATAAAAGGTGCCCATTTCAAACGGCCTCATACTCAATTCTTGCTCGTACAATATGCATATTATTATTACTATTGGGTAGAAAACACTCTCAAGTTTCTAAAACCGTTTGAATTATATCTGTGAGTAAAACAGAACTCATTTTGCAGCAAACTTCCTGTCAGAAAGTGAAAAATCTGAAATCGAGGCTCTGTTCCAGGGCCTGCCTATAAATGTGCTTGAAATCTATTAGTATACATGCACTTCATACGCCTTCCACTAGATGTCAATAGGCTGTGAGAGGTGAAATGGGGTTTCTAGGTATTTCTATGGTCAAAAGAGAGAGCTTGTAATGACATGACCCCCGAATTCCTTTGTTCAGGAAGCGCATAAAGGTCATCAGTATTGGCTTCTGAAAAGCACTCGCTATAGACGTCTAATATCTCCGGCTTTGATTTTATTTGATAAATGTGATAATATCATCGTAAAGTATGTTTTTTCAATATACACTGCTCAAAAAAATAAAGGGAACACTAAAATAACACATCCTAGATCTGAAAGAATGAAATATTCTTATTAAATACTTTTTTCTTTACATAGCTGAATGTGCTGACAACAAAATCACACAAAAATGATCAATGGAAATCAAATGTATCAACCCATGGAGGTCTGGATTTGGAGTCACACTCAAAATTAAAGTGGAAAACCACACTACAGGCTGATCCAACTTTGATGTAATGTCCTTAAAACAAGTCAAAATTAGGCTCAGTAGTGTGTGTGGCCTCCACATGCCTGTATGACCTCCCTACAACGCCTGGGCATGCTCCTGATGAGGTGGCGGATGGTCTCCTGAGGGATCTCCTCCCAGACCTGGACTAAAGCATCCGCCAACTCCTGGACAGTCTGTGGTGCAACGTGGCGTTGGTGGATGGAGCGAGACATGATGTCCCAGATGTGCTCAATTGGATTCAGGTCTGGGGAACGGGCGGGCCAGTCCATAGCAGCAATGCCTTCCTCTTGCAGGAACTGCTGACACACTCCAGCCACATGAGGTCTAGCATTGTCTTGCATTAGGAGGAACCCAGGGCCAACCGCACCAGCATATGGTCTCACAAGGGTTCTGAGGATCTCATCTCGGTACCTAATGGCAGTCAGGCTACCTCTGGCGAGCCCATGGAGGGCTGTGCGGGCCCCCAAAGAAATGCCACCCCACACCATGACTGACCCACCGCCAAACCGGTCATGCTGGAGGATGTTGCAGGCAGCAGAACGTTCTCCACGGCATCTCCAGACTGTCACGTCTGTCACATGTGCTCAGTGTGAACCTGCTTTCATCTATGAAGAGCACAGGGCGCCAGTGGCGAATTTGCCAATCTTGGTGTTCTCTGGCAAATGCCAAACGTCCTGCACAGTGTTGGGCTGTAAGCACAACCCCCACCTGTGGACGTCGGGCCCTCATACCACCCTCATGGAGTCTGTTTCTGACCGTTTGAGCAGACACATGCACATTTGTGGCCTGCTGGAGGTCATTTTGCAGGGCTCTGGCAGTGCTCCACCTGCTCCTCCTTGCACAAAGGCGGAGGTAGCGGTCCTGCTGCTGGGTTGTTGCCCTCCTACGGCCTCCTCCACGTCTCCTGATGTACTGGCCTGTCTCCTGGTAGCGCCTCCATGCTCTGGACACTACGCTGACAGACACAGCAAACCTTCTTGCCACAGCTCGCATTGATGGGCCATCCTGGATGAGCTGCACTACCTGAGCCACTTGTGTGGGTTGTAGACTCCGTCTCATGCTACCACTAGAGTGAAAGCACCGCCAGCATTCAAAAGTGACCAAAACATCAGCCAGGAAGCATAGGAACTGAGAAGTGGTCTATGGTCACCACCTGCAGAACCACTCCTTTATTGGGGGTGTCTTGCTAATTGCCTATAATTTCCACCTTTTGTCTATTCCATTTGCACAACAGCATGTGAAATGTATTGTCAATCAGTGTTGCTTCCTAAGTGGACAGTTTGATTTCACAGAAGTGTGATTGACTTGGAGTTACATTGTGTTGTTTAAGTGTTCCCTTAATTTTTTTGAGCAGTGTAGTTTTATCTGATTATTGAAATTTTTTCGGGAGTTTAGGCGTGTTGCGTTCTCTGCGTTTGGTGACGATGGACAGCTTAGCGCCACTTGGCTAGTTTTGCTTGCTAATTCGATAGGGAAAAAGGCCATTCTAAAACCAAACAACGATTGTTCTGGACAAAGGACCCCTTGTACAACATTCTGATGGAAGATCATCAAAAGTAGGACCCATTTATGATGTTATTTCATATATCTGTCGAACATGTTTACTATTAGTTTGCGCCCAGATTTTGGGCGCTCTTTCGCTATAACGTAAGCTGCATGTCGTACTGAAGTTATGTTTAGAATTCTAACAAGGCGATTGCATTAAGAACTAGTGTATCTATCATTTCCTATACAACATGTATTTTTTAGTAAAGTTTATGAATAGTTATTTGGTCAGAATAGGTGAGTGTCAGAAATATATCCGGACATTCTGGGAAAAAGATGCTAAGTTTTCACAATGTATAACCACGGATTTCAGCTCTAAATATGCACATTTTCGAACAAACCATATATGTATTGTGTAATATGATGTTATAGGACTGTCATCTGATGAAGTTTATGAAGGTTAGGTAAATAATTAATATCTTTTGCTGGTTTTGTCGCTATCGCTACTGTTGCCTTGAATCAATGTAGCTGTGTGGTTGGCTATTGTAGTAAGCTAATATAATGCTATATTGTGTTTTCGCTGTAAAACACTTAAAGAATCGGAAATATTGGCTGGATTCACAAGATGTTTGTCTTTCATTTGCTGTACGCCATGTATTTTAGTATTTAGGTATTTCAATTTGGTCTCTGTAATTGTTCTAGCTGCTTCGGTGCTATTTCCGATTGTAGCTGCAATGTAAAACTATGATTTATACCTCAAATATGCACATTTTTCGAACAAAACATAGATTTATTGTGTAACATGTTATAAGACTGTCATCTGATGAAGTTGTTTCTTGGTTAGTTTGGTTGGTTCTTGGTTAGTTTGGTTGGTTTTGTGCATGCTACCTGTGCTGTGAAAAATGTCTGTGCTTTTTTGTATTTGGTGGTGAGCTAACATAAATATACGTGGTGTTTTCGCTGTAAAACATTTAAAAAATCGGACATGTTGGCTGGATTCACAAGATGTTTATCTTTCATTTGCTGTATTGGACTTGTTAATGTGTGAAAGTTAAATATTTCTAAAAAATATCTTTTGAATTTCGCGCCCTGCACTTGGACGGGCTGTTGTCATATTGAGCCCGACACCGGCCTGCAGCCATAAAAGGTTAACGTTCAGGCTTATTGATAATTGTTATATTAATGAAGTATAATTTCAAAACATGAGCATAAAAACAGGTAATAATAAACATGAATCATCATTATATTACTTCACAGTAATCTGTTAAATGCTTTTTCAGTCCCTCCTCTTTTGTTAGCAGTGTGGAAAGGGATAGAAAGAAGCGCACACAGGAGTTTTCCTGTGAGGAGGAGTGGTGGTGTATCCAGGGAGAAAACTGACCTTCTGAAATGTCATTAGTGGTCTTATGCTGCCATCTATTGGAATTAAGTAGCAACTGCAGTAGTACTGAATAATGTGTAATTCCTTACTAAATTACTAAGAATTGCAAGATATAACATTTTGTAGTTCATTTTACCACTTACGACCATAAAAATAACCATTTATAGCATAACAAACAATGAAACTGACATCAACCAAAAACACCATACATGTAGTTATTATATAAAAATAAATATATTTATTTATCTGCCAAAGTAACAGCCCTGAAGACAAAGAAGAGCTCTCCAGTATTTACCAAAACATTCAAAGGTCATTTTCTCAAAAGTGAGCTTACAAGTTTATCATCTTTCAAAGCAGAATGACTTTCCCATTGTTCCTCAACTGTACTATATTATATACTATTTTCTAGCTCTGAGTCTCTACTTTTATCTTATGTGAAATACACAATTTCAAATTTTGCGACATAAGACCGAATCGAGCCGGTCGGTCACATTTGACTGTATAGAACCTAGCAGTACTACTGATTTCTCTGAGAGTGAGGTAGATATATAGCATTTAGCAAATACCCATGACTATTCGTCTCTCTGAAATGAAACCATCAAGTGATAGATTTTAAACAAATACATGTCTGTCATTGAACAAACCCATCCAATGATTTGATAGTGAACAAACACAAAAGTCTCTTTCATAATTTCTTTAAGAAACAACAGCAAATTTAAGGAAATTTCTGAAAAGTGATGTATAGCGTTTTGGAATGAAACTCTTCTTATGTTGCCCCATCTGAGCTCAGAGTAGATGAGAGATGTAATGTTTGTCTCTGTTGTGTTGAAGCCCAATCAAAAAGGAGAGACCAGCCTCTCCTGTTCCCAGCTGTGTGTCCATGAAGAGTGACCAGTCTATGGGTAAACCTATAAACTTTAGAGCGGGAGACCTTTCTACTGAACAAAGGTAAGAAGAACTCATGGGTCATGGTCAGTGAGTTAAACAACACTGTCTCTAGTCATTTCTCCTCTCCCACTTTCCCATTTCTTTTTGTTGTTTTCATAATCCAAAGGCTAATCCTTATGTCCATTTTTCTAGTCCTAAAACAATATTGAACAAACACAACATTCCCTCCATGTGTGTGTGTGTGTGTGTGTGTGTGTGTGTGTGTGTGTGTGTGTGTGTGTGTGTGTGTGTGTGTGTGTGTGTGTGTGTGTGTGTGTGTGTGTGTGTGTGTGTGTGTGTGTGTGTGTGTGTGTGTGTGTGTGTGTGTGTGTGTGCACTCCCTGGATGAGGACATGTAATCTCTATCCTGATTGCCTAGTCACCTTTACCCCTACCTACATGTACATATTACCACAATTACCTCAACTTCCTGGTACCCCTGCACATTGACTCAGTACTGGTACTCCTTATAGTCTCATTATTACCTCAACTACCTGGTAACCTGCACATTGACTCAGTACTGGTACTCCTTATAGTCTCATTATTACCTCAACTGCCTGGTACCCCTGCACATTGACTCAGTACTGGTACTCCTTATAGTCTCATTATTACCTCAACTACCTGGTACCCCTGCACATTGACTAAGTACTGGTACTCCTTATAGTCTCATTATTACCTCAACTACCTGGTACCCCTGCACATTGACTCAGTACTGGTACTCCTTATAGTCTCATTATTACCTCAACTACCTGGTACCCCTGCACATTGACTCAGTACTGGTTCTCCTTATAGTCTCATTATTACCTCAACTACCTGGTACCCCTGCACATTGACATTTGTACAGTTCTTTATGAATCTCTGTAAAACCCAAATATTATTACTGTGTAAAACCTAGCAGTACTACTGATTTCTCTGAGAGTGAGGCAGATATATATTATTACAGTGTAAAACCTAGCAGTACTACGGATTTCTCTGAGAGTGAGGCAGATATATACATTATTTGTTTCTCTGAAATGAAACCATGAAGTGATAGATTTTAAACAAATACATTTCTGAAAAGTGATATATAGCTTTTTGGAATGAAACTCTTCTTATGTTTCCCCATCTGAGCTCAGAGTAGATGAGAGATGTAATGTTTGTCTCTGTTGTGTTGAAGCCCAATCAAGCAGGAGAGACCAGCCTCCCCTGTACCCAGCTGTGTGTCCATGAAGAGTGACAAGTCTATGGGTCAACCTATAAACTTTAGAGAGGGAGACTTTTCTACTGAACAAAGGTAAGAAGAACTCATGGGTCATGGTCAGTGAGTTAAACAACACTGTCTTGTAATTTCTCCTCTCCCATTTTCCCATTTCTTTTGGTTGTTTTCATAATCCATGAACTAATCCTCAGGTCAATTGTCACAGTCCTAAAACATAACATTCCCTCCCTGTGTGTTTGTGTGTGTGTGTGTGTGTGTGTGTGTGTGTGTGTGTGTGTGTGTGTGTGTGTGTGTGTGTGTGTGTGTGTGTGTGTGTGTGTGTGTGTGTGTGTGTGTGTGTGTGTGTGTGTGTGTGTGTGTGTGTGTGTGTGTGTGTGTACTACCTGGATGAGGAGATGTAATCTCATGTTTTGTCCACAGAAACCAACAGGAGAGATCAGAGTCAGAGATTCTCAGTGGTCAGTCTTCCCAGAGTCATCAAACAGACCTGGCCTCCATATTCAGTGTATGTGGTCCTGTTATGTACACTTGTTTTTGTTTACCTCAAGTAAAGTTGATCTGTCAATCATTAATTAATGTGTTAATGAGAAAGCATTTCTTCTCTTGCTTAACTTATTTACATTATTTATTTCAGTTGCTTGAAGAGAATATTATGACATTTGTGAAGAACGAGCTGAAGATGTTCAAGAGGATTCTTAGTCCAGAACTCCCAGAAGGCTTTGAGAGTCAGAAGCAGGATAAGGAAGTGGTGGATGCTGAAGATGAGAAGCAGGAGAGCAGTGCCAGAGAGGGGGCTCTGAAGATCACACTGCACATCCTGAGGACAATGAACCAGAAGGATCTTGCTGACACACTGGAGAAATGTAAGATCTGTCTGCCTCATGTTGAATGCTGTTTTATAACATTTAAAAGCTGTAGCTAAAGTACAGCTAAAGTAGCTGTGTAACTCAATGATATTGTAGCAGCCTTAACACAACACCTAGTGACCTCATCAAGTAGCAGCAGGGATGTGTTGAGGTGATTAATTTAGAGAGAAACAACATTAATAATACCATCAATCATACCAATAATAATATAATCAGTCACACCAGTCTGTAATGCATTATGAAAACATTTACACATTTAGACAGACAGTTAATTGAATAAATTATTATATTTTAAACGTTTTAACAGTCCTACAATACTGTAGGCATAAAAACAGACATAATATTAATATCCTTTGTGTTATTTCCAGATTCAGATGATCCTGCTGTGATTTGCCAACGTGAACTCAAATCTAATCTAAAGAAGAAGTTTCAATGTGTATTTGAGGGGATCGCTAAACAAGGAAACCCAACACTTCTCAATAAGATCTACACAGAGCTCTACATCACAGAGGGTGGAACAGGAGAGGTCAATAATGAACATGAGCTGAGACAGATTGAGACAACAACCAGGAAACAAGCAAGACCAGAGACTGCAATCAAATGTAATGACATCTTCAAACCCTTAACTGGACAAGACAAACTTATCAGAACTGTGCTGACAAAGGGAGTCGCTGGCATTGGAAAAACAGTCTCTGTGCAGAAGTTCATTCTGGACTGGGCTGAAGGAAAAGCAAATCAGGATGTCCAATTTGTATTTTCATTCCCTTTCCGGGAGCTGAATTTGATGAAAGAGGACAAACACACTTTCATTGAACTTCTTAATCACTTCTCAATGGAAACCAAACAATCAGGAATCTCCATCTACAACAAGTACAAAGTTCTGTTCATCTTTGATGGTCTGGATGAGTGCCGACTGCCCCTAGACTTCCAGAAGAACAAGATCTGTTGTGACGTCACAGAGTCAACCTCAGTGGATGTTCTGCTGACAAATCTCATCAAGGGAAATCTGCTTCCCTCTGCTCTCCTCTGGATAACTACCCGACCTGCAGCAGCCAGTAAGATCCCTTCAGAGTGTGTTGACCAGGTGACAGAGGTACGAGGGTTCAATGACCCACAGAAGGAGGAGTACTTCAGGAAGAGATTCAGTGATGAGGACCTGGCCAGCAGAATCATCTCACACATAAAGACATCAAGGAGCCTCCACATCATGTGCCACATTCCAGTCTTCTGTTGGATTTCTGCAATAGTCCTTGAACACATTCTGAAACATAAGAGAGAAGAGATGCCCAAGACTCTAACTGAGATGTACACACACCTTGTGGTGTTTCATACCAAACAGAAGAATGAAAAGTATCTTGGGAAAGAAGAGACAGGTCCACACTGGAATAAAGAGAGCATTCTGTCACTGGGAAAACTGGCTTTTCAACAGCTTGTAAAGTGCAATCTGATTTTCTATGAAGAAGACCTTAAAGAGGCTGGCATTGATGTCAATGAAGCCTCAGTGTACTCAGGATTGTGCACACAGCTCTTTAAAGAGGAATGTGTGCTGTACCAGGACAAGGTGTACTGCTTTGTTCATCTCAGCATTCAGGAGTTTCTGGCTGCTGTATATGTGTTCCTCTCATTCATCAACAACAATGAGAATCTAATGGATGAACTGCAAACAAAAAACAACTCTGAAGTTACTTTCTACAAGAGTGCTGTGGATAAAGCCTTACAAAGTGAGACGGGAAACCTGGACCTTTTCCTCCGCTTCCTTCTGGGCCTCTCACTGGAGTCCAATCAGAAGCACTTACGAGGTCTACTGACAAAGACAAGAAGCAGCTCACAGAGCCATGAAGAAACTGTCAAGTACATCAAGGAGAAGATTGGGGAGAATCTCTCTCCAGAGAGGTGCATCAATCTGTTCCACTGTCTGAATGAACTGAATGACCATTCTCTAGTGGAGGAGATCCAAAGCTACCTGAGATCAGGAAGTCTCTCAAAACCCAACCTGTCACCTGCACAGTGGTCAGCTCTGGTCTTTGTGTTGCTGACTTCAGAAAAGGAGCTGGATGTGTTTGACCTGAAGAAATACTCCAGATCAGAGGAAGGTCTTCTGAGGCTGCTGCCAGTGGTCAAAGCCTCCAGAGCTGCTCTGTGAGTAAATAAAATTACATATAAGTACTAATCATCAGGAAAAAATATTCAATGTAGAGAAAAATATGTATTATAATATTATATTGAATAACATATTGAAGAAATGCATTGATTATCACATTAGTATAACATTGTGACAGTACAGTTCTAGGAGACAGAAGATGAATCTATATGTTGTTTGAGAGAATAAACCAAATGCATCTGCCATTGTCCTTCAACACTACTCGTTAAATTAACAGTGTGTTTGTGAAGTCATGATGATCTCTTTGTCAGGCTGTCAGGCTGTCTAGTCACAGAGGAAGGCTGTGCTTCTCTGGTCTCAGCTCTGGAGTCAAACCCCTCACACCTGAGAGAGCTGGATCTGAGTAACAATGACCTGAAGGATTCAGGAGTGAAGCTGCTCTCTGCTGGACTGGGGAATCCCCACTGTAAACTGGAGACTCTGAGGTCAGTATTCCTGTAGTTGGTCAACAAGTGATAACTGTTCACCAGATCCACATGTGTTTCCCAGGGACACATAGTCCACAACAAATGTGTTTGGACAGTGAAGCTTACAGTTTTACATTTGGTGCTCTGCTCCAGCATTTTGGATTTGAGATAGAATGTTTTGTATTAGGCGACAGTACAGAATGTCACCTTTTATTTAAAGGTACTTATACATATATATTTTACCGTTTAGAAATATAAGCACTTTATGTATCTAGTTCCCCCATTTGTAGAAGTCTTAATTATTTGGACAAATTCACTTATATTGTATTAAAGTAGTCATAAGTATTTGGTCCCATGTTCCAGGACTGCAGTGATTACATCAAGCTTGTGATTCTGCAATTTGTCTTGGTTGTGTTTTGGATGATGTTTTTCCTAATAGAAACTGAATGGTGAATAATGTCCTGTCATTTTGGAGTCACTTCACTTCTATTGTCAGTAAGAATAGAAGATGTTTCTGGATGCTTCTACATTCATGTGGATGCTACCATGATTACGAATAATCAAGAATGATTTGAGAATGATGATGAATGAGAAAGTTACAGAGGCACAACGATCAGACCCCCTCTGTTATTGGTAATGGTGAGAGCTTAGCATGTTTTGTTGTAGCCTCTGTTATTGGTAATGGTGAGAGGTTAGCATGTTTTGTTGTAGCCTCTGTTATTGGTAATGGTCAAAGGTTAGCATGTTTTGTTGTAGCCTCTGTTATTGGTAATGGTCAGAGGTTAGCATGTTTTGTTGTAGCCTCTGTTATTGGTAATGGTCAGAGGTTAGCATGTTTTGTTGTAGCCTCTGTTATTGGTAATGGTGAGAGGTTAGCATGTTTTGTTGTAGTCTCTGTTATTGGTAATGGTGAGAGGTTAGCATGTTTTGTTGTAGCCTCTGTAACTTTCTCACTCATCATTTTTCATGATTGATTTATGATTTGTCTTAATTCTGGCATCATAATGATTAATTTAGTAGTGTTTAGAAACATGTTATCTACTCACTTACATGCTGACCAGACCGGACACTTCGCATGCGCAAGTGTCGCAAAATAAATTTAGAATTCCATGTTATTCAATTATTGCACCCACACTGCTTGCCCGCGCCAACGAGCGTCTGCGACACCAAGGGCTAAAATAGATGTCGTTCCTATTTCTGACGCAGATCGCGCTGAAAGTCCTGCCTCTCCCATCTCCTCATTGGTTTATAGAAGCAGGTACCCACGTGCCATCTCCTCTGGTTATACCCACGTGGGTGATAGAAAGACGAACTGTTTTGCCGGTAGTCGTGGTAATACAATGAAAGTTTAGATGCGACAACCATATAATTTAAACCATGAAAAAGCCTGGAAGGAGGAGAGATGACTAGAAACGATTCGGTTGGCCGTTTTATGTGTGGATTAATTGTCGGAGTAGAGATCCTTGTGCATTTCAGGTAAAATAACAACTCAATGTTTATATCCCAGGACAAATTAGCTAGCAACAGCAAGCTAGCTAAATAGGACAAATTAACGTTAGCTAGCAAGTGCTAGCTAAATTACCATACATGTTTAATTCTTTTCAACCTGTCCCCAAATTAATGTCATTGGTTCAGAGTTTGTTTTGATATTTTAACCTGCGTGTCGTGATCGCGTTTGGTGTGTGGACAAAATACATTTATGCACGATGGCGCACGCGCGCAGCCGGTTTGCCAGACATTATCCAGTCATCATCCACCATTCAGTTACTATTGGGCAAAACATAGATTAATTTAGTCGTGTTTAGAAACATGGTATCTACTCACTTAGACAGAAGATTAATCCAGTCATCATCCACCATTCAGTTATTGTGCAAAAACACAACCCAAAACACAACCAAAACAAACTGCAAATGCAACCAACGAGTTTGGGAACAAATACAAAATGTTTGACTACTTTAATACAATTAGACAGAAT
Organism: Salvelinus namaycush; assembly: GCF_016432855.1. NCBI lineage: Eukaryota > Metazoa > Chordata > Actinopteri > Salmoniformes > Salmonidae > Salvelinus > Salvelinus namaycush. The sequence continues at coordinate 895,155 of NW_024061197.1, read as the reverse complement.
ACTTTTTACTTCTTGTGGATACACAAAGTGCTTTCATTAACAATATTAGCTTCACTGTCAAAATAGATGTTGTTTGGACTGTGTGTTTAGTTCATATTTTAAGTATCCCTATATTTCTGTTACTACGGTGATATCACTCTGTTATTAGTCCGCCTGGGAGTGTCAGTGTTGATGGACCTGGCCTGAGTGTCATGGTAACCATGTATTGTGGAAATACAGTTTAGTAAACGTTGTTCAACAGGAACATAGTCGTTGTGTCATTTTGAGTGAACACTGTTCAAAATAGATATGGTGTGGACTGTATACTCAATACAATCTAAATCTGATACCTCACTGTCTGTCTTTTGACTGATACTGCTTTTTAAACTGGTCTGGTCAGTCTACTCAAATTTTTGTACAATAAATGTTTCTATCTGCAAGCAATACTTTGATAATTGTAATTTCTAAATATGATACATTCATTTATGAATAGATATGGCAGGTTTCAGGACACTGATGTATCTGAATATGTTGAAAAAATATACTGCCACTATTTTCACCACAAAGAATAGCAGTGTGATTTTAATATTATGTGACTCTTTGCAGGCTGTCAGGCTGTCTAGTCACAGAGGAAGGCTGTGCTTCTCTGGTCTCAGCTCTGAGGTCAAACCCCTCACACCTGAGAAAGTTGGACCTGAGTAACAATGACCTGAAGGATTCAGGAGTGAAGCTGCTCTCTGCTGGACTGGGGAATCCCCACTGTAAACTGGAGACTCTGAGGTCAGTATTCCTGTAGTTGGTCAACAAGTGATAACTGTTCACCAGATCCACATGTGTTTACCAGGCACACATAGTCCACACCATATGTGTTTGGACAGTGAAGCTTACAGTTTGACATTTGGTGCTATGATCCAGCATTTTGGATTTGAGATAGAATGTTTCATATTCGGCAGCAGTACAGAATGTCACCTTTTATTTGAGGTTATTCATGCATATATTTTACCGTTTAGATATGAATAGTGAATAATGATGAATAACAAAGTTATAGAGGCACAAATATCAGTATAAATGCTAATCTCCCCTGTTATTGGTAATGGTGAGAGGTTAGCATGTTTTGTTGTAGTCTCTGTTATTGGTAATGGTGAGAGGTTAGCATGTTTTTTTGTAGCCTCTGTTATTGGTAATGGTGAGAGGTTAGCATGTTTTGTTGTAGTCTCTGTTATTGGTAATGGTGAGAGGTTAGCATGTTTTGTTGTAGTCTCTGTTATTGGTCATGGTGAGAGGTTAGCATGTTTTGTTGTAGCCTCTGTTATTGGTAATGGTCAGAGGTTAGCATGTTTTGTTGTAGCCTCTGTTATTGGTAATGGTCAGAGGTTAGCATGTTTTGTTGTAGACTCTGTTATTGGTAATGGTGAGATGTTAGCATGTTTTGTTGTATCCTCTGTTATTGGTAATGGTGAGAGGTTAGCATGTTTTGTTGTAGTCTCTGTTATTGGTAATGGTGAGAGGTTAGCATGTTTTGTTGTATCCTCTGTTATTGGTAATGGTGAGAGGTTAGCATGTTTTGTTGTAGTCTCTGTTATTGGTAATGGCGAGGTAACTTTCTCACTCACAATTATTTATGAATCATTCATGATCTTTCTCAATCATGGCAGTCACAGGCTTGATGTAGTCATTGCATTCAAAGAATATGGGACCAAATACTATACTTTTGACTACTTTAATAAACTATAAGTGAATTGGTCAGAATACTTATGACTTCTTCAAATAGGGGAACTAGATACATAAAGTGCTTTTATTTTTCTAAACTGTGAAACAGATATGTATTAAAATACCCTCAAATAAAAGGTGACATTATATACTGTCACCTCATATGAAACATTTGATCTCAAATCCAAAATGTTGGAGTATAGAGCCACATTTAAAATGTTAGCTTCACTGTCAAAATAGATATGGTTTGGACTGTATACTCAATACAATCTAAATCTGATACCTCACTGTCTGTCTTTTGACTGATACTGCTTTTTAAACTGATCTGGTAATTCTACTATAATATTTGTTAATTTGCATCTTTCTATCTACAAGCAATACTTTGATAATTTGTAAATTCTAATAATGAAACATTAATTGATGAATAGATATGGCAGGTTTCAAGACACTGATGTATCTGAATATGTTGAAAAAATATACTACCACTATTTTCACCACCAAAGAATAGCAGTGTGGTTTTAATATGATTTGACTCTTTGCAGGCTGTCAGGCTGTCTAGTCACAGAGGAAGGCTGTGCTTCTCTGGTCTCAGCTCTGAGGTCAAACCCCTCACACCTGAGAGAGCTGGACCTGAGCTACAATCACCCAGGAGACTCAGGAGTCAGACTGCTCTCTGCTGGACTGGAGGATCCACACTGCAGACTGGAGAAACTCAAGTATGTAGAGGGCGTCGTGTCTTTGGCAGATTAAGTGTTATGACATGCTATTCTATAAAATACTTTCTCCATAATTAATATTACCTGATTGAACTAATCATGTAAATGTAATTAACTAGAGAGGAGGGGCACCACGAAATAATATTTATAGAGCTGTTATCTTCCGAATAAACTCTTAAAGACCTAGTAATATTTTACATCAATAGCAGTCAATATTAATCGTCACCTTATTTCAGTCTCATCTGAAAGTTGTAAAATCTTGGTTATCTTCACAAACCCTGGCTAACAAGTTGAATCAGCAATACAAAATTGGGTTTAATTATTTATTTACTAAATACCTAACTAAATCACACAGAATTACATATACACGGAATAAATCATACCTTGATCACAAATTGCCGTCAAAAAGGAAAACGTCCCTAGCGGGCGGAACAGATATGACAGCTTGTGACACAAAAGAAAAGGGGCTTGGTTTGAGTGAAAGAACGGGAAGACTGAGGAACAAAGGGAGAAGCTGTGCTATCGTAAATAGAATATCTTATGCATTCTAAATTACCGCCCATTTGGAAAAGGAAAATGCAATAAATATTTACTCTGAGCTGCGCTTCGGTAGGTTGGTGGTAGATGGAAGGCCGTGTTGCCCAACCGGGTCCGTTGTCCTTTGAAGAATGTCTCTGGTGGTGCTGCTGAGTGGTAGACTGGATACTCTGTCTGTCCTAATTTACGTTTGCAGCTGCTGTTGCTAACAACGTCTAGGAGGTATCACTTCTATAGCGAATACGAGTTCAAAGTTCATACCATTCACAACCAAAGCTCATGCTGATGTTGGCTTCGTTCTGTAGTTATTATCTGAACCATTCTGACATAGGACTGTCGTCCTCCCATCCTTGGAACAGGAAGTTCAATTTTCGTCAATGGCTTATATGGTGGAGAGAGAAGGGTGTGTCTGAAAAGTTTATAACCCATGTCTCTTCACAGGGGCGGGCCACTGGTTGAGCAGAGCCCTAAACTTATGAAAACTCAAATCTCTCATTTGGAAGCTAAAATTACATTTCATCTCTTCACTAATAATTTCATATTCAAACATTTGAATTAAACAACAATTCCATGTGAATCCGATACCTCTGATGTGCAGACTTTCCACAGTAGAGTTTATGTCATTCTATCATTGATGAGAATGTGTCAGAGGGCAACCGAACTGACATAATATACCTTAAGTACCACCGCATATGTTCAGTTGGTCGGATTACCAGAATATAGTTCATTTCCCCCCAACTTCTGATGTTCCCAGTATCTCTATGTTAACCAAGGGGTTTTCTAATGTCACATCAGTAGAGTAGGGAGAGGAAAGGCGGGGGGGGAGAGAGGTATTTATGACTGTCATAAACCTACCCCCAGGCCAACATCATGAGAAGGGTTTATGTCAATCTTCATATCAGACATGTTTGACTTCCCAGACAAACATTCTGACCACCACTTGGACAAATTATATGCTGTGTGTGAGTTCAGTGTGTGTGTGTCCAGTATGTATATGTGTGTGTGTGTGTGTGTGTGTGTGTGTGTGTGTGTGTGTGTGTGTGTGTGTGTGTGTGTGTGTGTGTGTGTGTGTGTGTGTGTGTGTGTGTGTGTGTGTGTGTGTGTGTGTCACTCAATGTCTGTTCTTCTGCTTACCGCTACAGTGTGGAACATGGTGGAGGGTACACAATGAAACCTGGGCTTAGAAAATGTGAGTATTGACTGCTGTGAAGAATATGACTAAGAATAAGTCTTAATTCAAGTTAAGTCAAAGTCAAAGACCACCATCATTACTTACTTGGTCATATTAAATATCAGCTGTAGTTCTACAGAAGCAGAAATCAGGGACACCAACGTTTACAAAGAGTTGCTTTGTGTGTGTGTGTGTGTCTGTGTCTGTGTGTGTGTGTGTGTGTGTGTGTGTGTGTGTGTGTGTGTGTGTGTGTGTGTGTGTGTGTGTGTTTGTAATTAATGGGAATATGTGTGTTTTATATTACCATATAGTATAACATATGATCATTCAAGTCTCCAGTTACCTTAACTTCTCCTTTTGATACCTAGAAACATCTACATTAAATGAATTAGTGAAAAGTGAGTTAACATTCTAATGTGAATGATGATGATTTCTAATATTGTGTCTGGTTTCATCCATCAGATGTCTGTTATCTCACACTGGACCCAAACACAGTAAACAGACTCCTCTCTCTGTCTGAGGAGAACAGAAAGGTGACATGTAGGAGAGAGGAGCAGCCGTATCCTGATCACACAGAGAGATTTGAGGACTATAGACAGGTGCTGTGTAGAGAGGGTCTGACTGGGCGCTGTTACTGGGAGGTAGAGTGTAGTGGGAGAGGGGTTGGTATAGGAGTGACATATAAAGGAATCAGCAGGAGAGGAAGGGGTGGCTGTGGGCTTGGATACAATGACAAGTCCTGGAGTCTGTTCTGCTCTGACCACAGTTACGCTGCCTGGCACAATAATAATCCCACTACAATAGACGTCCCCTCCTCCAGCTCCCACAGAGTAGGAGTGTATCTGGACTGGCCAGCCGGCACTCTGTCCTTCTATAGAGCCTCCTCTGACACACTGACCCACCTGTACACATTCACCTGCACATTCACTGAGCCCCTCTATCCAGGGTTTCATCTTTGGTATGATGGTGCCTCAGTGTCTCTGCGTCAGTGATACACACACACACACACACACACACACATTGGACATATACACACACACACACACACACTGAACACACAGACACACCCATTGGACACACACACTGGACACACACACTGGACACACACACAAATTGAACACACACACACACTGGACACACACATTGGACACACACACACACACACACACACATTGATAACACACACACACACACACTGGACACAGACACTGGACACACACACACACACACACTGAACACACACATTGGACACACACACACACACACACACACACACACACTGGACACAGACACACACACATACACTGGACACACACATTGGACACAAACACATATTGGACACACATACACACACATTTGGGCACACACACACACACACACACACACACACACACACACACACACACACACACACACACACACACACACACACACACACACACACACACACACACACACACTGGCCACAGACACACTGTGTCTGAGTATACAGTATATACAGTGGGGCAAAAAAGTATTTAGTCAGCCACCAATTGTGCAAGTTCTCCCACTTAAAAAGATGAGAGAGGCCTGTAATTTTCATCATAGGTACACTTCAACTATGACAGACAAAATGAGAAAAAAGAATCCAGAAAATCACATTGTAGGATTTTTAATTTATTTATTTGCAAATTATGGTGGAAAATAAGTATTTGGTCACCTACAAACAAGCAAGATTTCTGGCTCTCACAGACCTGTAACTTCTTCTTTAAGAGGCTCCTCTGTCCTCCACTCTTTACCTGTATTAATGGCACCTGTTTGAACTTGTTATCAGTATAAAAGACACCTGTCCACAACCTCAAACAGTCACACCCCAAACTCTACTATGGCCAAGACCAAAGAGCTGTCAAAGGACACCAGAAACAAAATTGTAGACCTGCACCAGGCTGGGAAGACTGAATCTGCAATAGGTAAGCAGCTTGGTTTGAAGAAATCAACTGTGGGAGCAATTATTAGGAAATGGAAGACATACAAGACCACTGATAATCTCCCTCGATCTGGGTCTCCACGCAAGATCTCACCCCATGGGGTGAGATCACACTGGAAACAGACACTGGACACACACACACACACACACACATATTGGACACACACACACATTGGACACACACACACACATACACACACGCACACACACACACACACACACAAACACACACACCCACACACGCTGGACACACACACACGCTGGACACACACGCACACACACTGGAAACAGACACTGGACACACACATACATACACTGACCACACACACACACACACATATTGGACACACACACACATTGGACACACGCACACACACATTGGACACACACACACACATACACAAACACACACACACATTGGACACACACACACATACACAAACACACACACAAATTGGACACACACACACATATTGGACACACAAACCCTAGACACACACACACATTGGACACAGACACACACTAGACACAAACACACACACACACACACACACACACACACACACACACACACACACACACACACACACATTGGACACACACACAAACACACATTGGACACACACACATATTGGCCACACAGACCCTGGACACACACACACACACATTGGACACAGACACAGACACACACTGGACACACACACACACACACTGGACACACACACACACTGGACACAGACACACACTGGACACAGACACAGACACACACTGGACACAGACACAGACACACACTGGACACCAACACACACTGGATCTAGACACTGGATACACACACAAACACACACACACACACACACACTGGACACAAACACACACACACACACACACACACACACACACAGATTGGACACACACACACACAACACACACATTGGACACACACAGATATTGGACACACAAAACATGGACACACACACACACTGGACACAGACACAGACACACACTGGACACACACTCACACACTGGACACACACACACACACACACACACATTGGACACACGCACACACACTTTGGACACAAACAAACAAACACACACACACACACACAAACACACTGGACAAACAGACATACTTGACACACACATTGGACACACACACACACACACATTGGAAACAAACACACACACACACACACACATTGGACACACACACACAAACACACATTGGACACACACACATGTTGGACACACACACACTGGACACAGACACACACACATTGGACAAACCCACACACACACACACACACATTGGACACACACAAACAAACACACACACACACACACATTGGACACACAAACATAAGACATAAACAAACACACACACACACACACAAACACTCTGGACACAAACACACACAAGCACAAACATTGGACACACACTCACATCGGACACACAGTCACACACACACACACACACATTGAACACACACAAACACACACACACACACATTGGACACACACAAACACACACACACATTGGACACACACAAAGACACACTGGACAAACACACACACACACACACACACTGGACACACAAACACACTGGACACACACACACTAGACACACACACACACAAACATTGGACACACACGCACACACATTGGACACACACACACACACACACACACACACACACACACACATTGGACACACACAAAGACACACTGGACAAACACACACACACACACACACTGGACACACAAACACACTGGACACACACACACTGGACACACACACTGGACACACACACACCGGATACACACACACACATAATGGACACACACACAATGGACACACACAAACACACTGGATACACACACACATTGGACACACACACACTGGACACACAATACCCTGGACACACAATACCCTGGACACACAATACCCTGGACACATCAAACACATTGGACACACACACACACACATATTGGACGCACACACACATGCACACCCACTGGACACACACACACACACACACACTGAACACACACTGGACACACACACACACATGCTGGACACACACACACACTGGACACACACACACTGGACACACACACACACACACACACACTGGACACACACTGGACACACACACCTTGGACACAGACACACTGGACACACACACACACACACTGGACACACACACACACACTGGACACACTCACCTTGGACACACAAACCCTGGACACACACACACACACACAAACACACTGGGCACACACACACATGCTGGACACACACACACACTGGACACACACACACACACTGGACACACACCAGTGGTTGCTAGGCAGTTTCTGTATCACAGGTTCTAGAACAGCTTCTATCCCAGTTCTATCTGCCTGTTAAATCAGTTTCTGGATCACAGGTTCTAGAACAGCTTCTATCCCAGTTCTATCTGCCTGATAAATCAGTTTCTGGATCACAGGTTCTAGAACAGCTTCTATTCCAGTTCTATCTGCCTGATAAATCAGTTTCTGGACCACAGGTTCTAGAACAGCTTCTATCCCAGTTCTATCTGCCTGATAAATCAGTTTCTGGACCACAGGTTCTAGAACAGCTTCTATCCCAGTTCTATCTGCCTGTTAAATCAGTTTCTGTATCACAGGTTCTAGAACAGCTTCTATCCCAGTTCTATCTGCCTGTTAAATCAGTTTCTGGATCACAGGTTCTAGAACAGCTTCTATCCCAGTTCTATCTGCCTGATAAATCAGTTTCTTGACCACAGGTTCTAGAACAGCTTCTATCCCAGTTCTATCTGCCTGATAAATCAGTTTCTGGACCACAGGTTCTAGAACAGCTTCTATCCCAGTTCTATCTGCCTGTTGAATCAGTTTCTGGACCACAGGTTCTAGAACAGCTTCTATCCCAGTTCTATCTGCCTGTTAAATCAGTTTCTGGATCACAGGTTCTAGAACAGCTTCTATCCCAGTTCTATCTGCCTGTTAAATCAGTTTCTGGATCACAGGTTCTAGAACAGCTTTTATCCCAGTTCTATCTGCCTGTTAAATCAGTTTCTTGACCACAGGTTCTAGAACAGCTTCTATCCCAGTTCTATCTGCCTGTTAATTCAGTTTCTGGATCCCAGGTTCTAGAACAGCTTCTATCCCAGTTCTATCTGCCTGTTAAATCAGTTTCTGGACCACAGGTTCTAGAACAGCTTCTATCCCAGTTTTATCTGCCTATTAAATCCGTTTCTGGATCACAGGTTCTAGAACAGCTTCTATCCCAGTTCTATCTGCCTGTTAAATCAGTTTCTGGATCACAGGTTCTAGAACAGCTTCTATCCCAGTTCTATCTGCCTGTTAAATGAGTTTCTGGACCACAGGTTCTAGAACAGCTTCTATTCCAGTTCTATCTACCTGTTAAATCATCAACCTAAACTGTTTTCATCAGACTATTACAACATGACTGAACATTTTGGTTCCTTTTCTGATCTTTTACCACTTTGCACTTTATTTTACTGTTTGTGTTTTTACCACAGGAGGTTGGTGGGACCTTAATTGGGGAGGACAGGCTTGTAATGGCTGGAGGGGAATAAGTGGAATGGTATCAAACACGTGGTTTCCATGTGTTCCATTTCATTCACTCTGTTCCAGATATTATTATGAGCCGTCCTCCCCTCAGCAGCCTCCTCTGGTATGTACTGTCCTATATGTGAGAGAGCTCCAACAAGGAATTACAATGTATGTATTACTTTTAATACCTGCAAATGGCAAATAAACTACTTGAACTCCTTATGAATGTCTGCAGCCGACTAGGCTGTTGGCGTCTGACAAGAGGTGAAAATATTACAGGAATATTCTGCAAATGTTGATGAAGACGTCACTCAATCCCCCCAAAACAACATGCAGTCTTTCCACAAGACTCCCATGAAGTAAGTTATAGTGTGACGTTATGAGTTGACGTTAAAGTAACATTCTCAGAACATACTGCACTTGTTTTATACTGTTTTAGATGGATCCTCTGTTTATCATCTTGTTTTATACTGTTTTAGATGGATCCTCTGTTTATCATCTTGTTTTATACTGTTTTAGATGGATCCTCTGTTTATCATCTTGTTTTATACTGTTTTAGATGGATCCTCTGTTTATCATCTTGTTTAATACTGTTTTAGATGGATCCTCTGTTTATCATCTTGTTTTATACTGTTTTAGATGGATCCTCTGTTTATCATCTTGTTTTATACTGTTTTAGATGGATCCTCTGTTTATCATCTTGTTTTATACTGTTTTAGATGGATCCTCTGTTTATCATCTTGTTTTATACTGTTTTAGATGGATCCTCTGTTTATCATCTTGTTTTATACTGTTTTAGATGGATCCTCTGTTTATCATCTTGTTTTAGATGGATCCTCTGTTTATCATCTTGTTTTATACTGTTTTAGATGGATCCTCTGTTTATCATCTTGTTTTATACTGTTTTAGATGGATCCTCTGTTTATCATCTTGTTTTATACTGTTTTAGATGGATCCTCTGTTTATCATCTTGTTTTATACTGTTTTAGATGGATCCTCTGTTTATCATCTTGTTTTAGATGGATCCTCTGTTTATCATCTTGTTTTATACTGTTTTAGATGGATCCTCTGTTTATCATCTTGTTTTATACTGTTTTAGATGGATCCTCTGTTTATCATCTTGTTTTATACTGTTTTAGATGTATCCTCTGTTTATCATCTTTGTTTTATACTGTTTTAGACTGATCCTCTGTTTATCATCTTGTTTTATACTGTTTTAGATGGATCCTCTGTTTATCATCTTGTTTTATACTGTTTTAGATGGATCCTCTGTTTATCATCTTTGTTTTATACTGTTTTAGATGGATCCTCTGTTTATCATCTTGTTTTATACTGTTTTAGATGGATCCTCTGTTTATCATCTTGTTTTATACTGTTTTAGATGGATCCTCTGTTTATCATCTTGTTTTATACTGTTTTAGATGGATCCTCTGTTTATCATCTTGTTTTAGATGGATCCTCTGTTTATCATCTTGTTTTATACTGTTTTAGATGGATCCTCTGTTTATCATCTTGTTTTATACTGTTTTAGATGGATCCTCTGTTTATCATCTTGTTTTATACTGTTTTAGATGGATCCTCTGTTTATCATCTTGTTTTATACTGTTTTAGATGGATCCTCTGTTTATCATCTTGTTTTATACTGTTTTAGATGGATCCTCTGTTTATCATCTTGTTTTATACTGTTTTAGATGGATCCTCTGTTTAAACATTTAAACTCTTACAATAACACCGTTAAAATACCAATGTGATAATTTGTTTCATGTCTTTATGTTGAAAAACAAATTGTATAATTATATATGGACATACGCTCCGTAGTTGTACAAGTGTACAAGGATATATTGTACTTTTCATAATAAAACATACTTGAAACAAGAAAAGGCATGGTAATTGTGAAAACAGTTTCGTTATTGATTTTACATTGCCTCTCTCAGTCGCAGGTTGATGTTTGTCATGAATCTTGACCTGGAGGCAGAACTGTGTGATTTCCTCTAGATATGCCAGCTGCAAAGTCAAAATTGGCTGTGGAAAATAATGTTGTTTTATGGTCTTACTTTAAGGGAAGGATTAGCAGTGTGGTTGGGGTTAAGGTTTGGATTAATATCAGATTTTATTTCTTTGTCCCTGTGTCATCTAGTGACCATTTTGCAGAACTGCCTCCAGGGCAAGATTCATGACAATAAACGCCAACCTGCCTCCCAGTCATCCATTCTTTATCTTTACAAGGCTGCAGAACATGCAAGCTAGTGATGTGGGGGTTCTCTCATAACCCTCAGTCCCCAGGTGGGTAGATGGCAGGTTGAATAAAGAGAAGCTAGTGATGTGGGGGTTCTCTCATAACCCTCAGTCCCCAGGTGGGTAGATGGCAGGTTGAATAAAGAGAAGCTAGTGATGTGGGGGTTCTCTCATAACCCTCAGTCCCCAGGTGGGTAGATGGCAGGTTGAATAAAGAGAAGCTAGTGATGTGGGGGTTCTCTCATAACCCTCAGTCCCCAGGTGGGTAGATGGCAGGTTGTATAAAGAGAAGCTAGTGATGTGGGGGTTCTCTCATAACCCTCAGTCCCCAGGTGGGTTGATGGCAGGTTGTATAAAGAGAAGCTAGTGATGAGGGGGTTCTCTCATAACCCTCAGTCCCCAGGTGGGTAGATGGCAGGTTGTATAAAGATAAGCTAGTGATGTGGGGGTTCTCTCATAACCCTCAGTCCCCAGGTGGGTAGATGGCAGGTTGAATAAAGAGAAGCTAGTGATGAGGGGGTTCTCTCATAACCCTCAGTCCCCAGGTGGGTAGATGGCAGGTTGTATAAAGAGAAGCTAGTGATGAGGAGGTTCTCTCATAACCCTCAGTGCCCAGGTGGGTAGATGGCAGGTTGTATAAAGAGAAGCTAGTGATGTGGGGGTTCTCTCATAACCCTCAGTCCCCAGGTGGGTAGATGGCAGGTTGTATAAAGAGAAGCTAGTGATGTGGGGGTTCTCTCATAACCCTCAGTCCCCAGGTGGGTAGATGGCAGGTTGAATAAAGAGAAAACAATAGGCTATATAACATTATACATAAATGTATAATTATTGTGTTGTTTGTGTCAAGAACTGCAACGCTGCTGGGTTTTTCACGCTCATGTTTCACAATCCAAAGGACATCCAGCCAACTGGACACATTGGAGTGTTGGAGTCAACATGGACCAGCATCCCTGTGGAGCTTTCAACACCTGTAGAATCCATTCTGTTCTGAGGACAAAAGGGGGGAGGGAGTGAGGGGGGTGGGGGTAACTCAATGTACTCAGTGTATAACCTGTAGACTACACTGCTCAGTTAGAGTAATATCTAGTCCACTCAGTGTATAACCTATAGACTACACTGCTCAGTTAGAGTAATATCTAGTCCACTCAGTGTATAACCTGTAGGCTACACTGCTCAGTTAGAGTCCGTCATAAAAGCTGATAGTATTTCAACCACATCAAATTTGCATCCAACTTAAACTGAAATCTGATCAGAAACATGTTGGGTCTTTTACAACGAAGATTGGCCGCTAGATTATTACCAGTTTATATTAATAACTAAAACTACACCTACATTTTAATATTCTGTCATAAAGAACACATTCAAATTACTAAAATAAAATAATGGTTTTCCTATCTCAAAAGGTTAAATGAAAAAATGACTATGATAAGTGCCTATTAAAACTTCTTATGGCTGCAAGGGGCAGTATTGAGTAGCCAGATAAAAGATGCCCATTTCAAACGGCCTCGTACTCAATTCTTGCTCGTACAATATGCATATTATTATTACTATTGGATAGAAAACACTCTCTAGTTTCTAAAACCGTTTGAATTATTTCTCTGAGTGAAACAGAACTCATTCTGCAGCACATTTCCTGACCAGGAAGTGGAATGTCTGAAATCGATGCTCTGTTCAACTTCCTGCCTATACATGGGCATGAAACGTAAGAGTCTACGTGCACTTCATAGACCTTCCCCTGGTTGTCAAGAGGCTGTGAGAGAAGAAATTTTGTGTTCATCTTGTTCTGAATTGGAATACAAGCTCTTTGTATGACGTGTCCCTCATTTCCGGTACTCTTGGCAGCGCCAGTTGGACAGTGGGATTGCCTTCTGTTTAGCTGCCGTTATGGACGACTACTATCTCCGGCTCGGATTTTATTTGATACATGTGACCATATCATCGTAAAGTATGTTTTTTCAATATAGTTTAATCAGATTATTGAAATTTTTTCGGGAGTTTTGCCGTGTTCCGTTCTCTGACTTTGTTGACGTTGGAGAGATCCGTGCCACTTGGCAAGTGCCCATGCTAAATTAAGAGGGAAATTTGCCGTTCCAGATCCAAACAACGACTGTTCTGGACAAAGGACACCTTGTCCAACATTCTGACGGAAGATCACCAAAAGTAAGAAACATTTTATGATGCTATTTCTAATATCTGTCGTGCATGTGAACTGGTCGTCGGCGCCCAAGTGTTTCTGGCTATTGTGGCTACGCTAATATAACGCTACATTTTGTTTTCGCTGTAAAACATTTAACAAATCGGAAATATTGTCTGGAATCACAAGATGCCTGTCTTTCAATTGCTGTACACTATGTATTTTTCAGAAATGTTTTATGATGAGTAATTAGGTATTTGACGTTGGTGTCTGTAAATATTATGGCTGCTTTCGGTGCAATTTCTGATTGTAGCTGAAATGTAAACTATGATTTATACCTGAAATATGCAAATTTTTTGAACAAAACATATGCTATACAATAAATATGTTATCAGACTGTCATCTGATGAAGTTGTTTCTTGGTTAGTGGCTATTTATATCTTTATTTGGTCAAATTTGTGATAGCTACTGATGGAGTAAAAAACTGTTGGAGTAAAAAAAGTGGTGTCTTTTGCTAACGTGGTTAGCTAATAGATTTACATATTTTGTCTTCCCTGTAAAACATTTTAAAAATCGGACATGTTGGCTGGATTCACAAGATGTGTACCTTTCATATGCTGTATTGGACTAAAGTAACGATTGACAATAACAGGGTTCGATATTAAATCATGTATAAATCCCTTGTGACTGTCACACCCTTTTCTGTTTCCCCTGTCTTTGTGATTGTCTCCACCCCCTCCAGGTGTCGCCCATCTTCCCCATTATCCCCAGTGTATTTATACCTGTGTTGTCTGTTTGTCTCCACCTCCCTCCAGGTGTTGCCCATCTTCCCCATTATCCCCAGTGTATTTATACCTGTGTTCTCTGTTTGTCTCCACCCCCTCCAGGTGTCGCCCATCTTCCCCATTATCCCCTGGGTATTTATACCTGTGTTCTCTGTTTGTCTCCACCCCCTCCAGGTGTCGCCCATCTTCCCCATTATCCCCTGTGTATTTATACCTGTGTTCTCTGTTTGTCTCCACCCCCCTCCAGGTGTCGCCCATCTTCCCCATTATCCCCAGTGTATTTATACCTGTGTTCTCTGTTTGTCTCCACCCCCTCCAGGTGTCGCCCATCTTCCCCATTATCCCCTGTGTATTTATACCTGTGTTCTCTGTTTGTCTCCACCCCCCTCCAGGTGTCACCCATTTTCCCCATTATCCCCTGTGTATTTATACCTCTGTTGCCAGTTGGTCAACCAGCGCTTTTGTCTCAGCTCCTGCTTTTCCCCGGTCTCTCTTTTCTCACCCTCCTGGTTTTGACCCTTGCCTGTCCTGACTCTGGGCCCACCTGCCTGACCACTCTGCCTGACCCTGAGCCTACCGACCTGTACCTTTGCCCCACCTCTGGATTATTGACCTCTGCCTACCCTGAGCCTGCCTGCTGTCCAGTACCGTTGCCCAACCTCTGGATTACTGACCTCTGCCTACCCTGAGCCTGCCTGCTGTCCAGTACCGTTGCCCCACCTCTGGTTTACTGACCCCTGCCTACCCTGAGCCTGCCTGCTGTCCAGTACCGTTGCCCAACCTCTGGATTACTGACCTCTGCCTACCCTGAGCCTGCCTGCTGTCCAGTACCGTTGCCCCACCTCTGGTTTACTGACCCCTGCCTGCCTTGACTTGCCTATTGCCTGACCCTGTTGGATTATTAAACCATTGTTAATTCGACGTTGTCTGCATCTGGGTCTTACCTTCACACCTGATGTGTGCAACAGGAAGTGGCAATGGAATGCAAATTAAATTCCAAAAAACATGTCTATCCTTTTTATCTATGGGTAACAGAGTTGACATGTTATGCTGGAAACACTCAGTTTTCCACCACAAAACAACAAAATGCAGAAACTGAGCAGAACCAGCTCACGAGCTCAACTAGTACCTGCATGTTGGAGCTAGGACCTGCATGTTGGAGTTAGTACCTGCATGTTGGAGTTAGTACCTGCATGTTGGAGCTATGACCTGCATGTTGGAGTTAGTACCTGCATGTTGGAGTTAGTACCTGCATGTTGGAGTTAGTACCTGCATGTTGGAGTTAGTACCTGCATGTTGGAGTTAGTACCTGCATGTTGGAGTTAGTACCTGCATGTCTAAAAAGCTTTCAGTATTTTACAACTCTCCCATTCACCTGTGTGATTTTCAATTTCATCGCATGCTAGCCTTTTACTGGCTGCTTCATGCTAGCCTTTTACTGGCTGCTTCATGCTAGTCTTTTACTGGCTACTTCATGCTAGCCTTTTACTGGCTGCTTCATGCTAGCCTTTTACTGGCTGCTTCATGCTAGCCTTTTACTGGCTGCTTCATGCTAGCCTTTTACTGGCTGCGGAGACCCTTTTCTGTCTGTATTGTGTTGTGCAGCAGGTTTTTATGTCTTTACATGCTCTGTTTTTGAGAGCTCTGCCCCTTTACATAACAGGCAATTCTCTTTTCCGGAACCTTCTTTAGTGCTTTAAATGTTCCCAAACACTGATGCTCTCTCACAGCTGCTCATCTGCTCATCTTCCACACCCCGGAGATGAGTATGACGTTTCTTTACATCTTCTGTAAGGGGAATGATGTCATCGTTGTTCCACTCAGCTGGTTTAAACAGGGACATATCCGTTTGTAGGCCTGTGTAAGACAGGCAATTAGTGGTGTTTCCTACATCCACATTCCCTGAGTTGCAGATACAAACAGGGGGAGTTATTGTGGGTTTTAATCCTGTCAACACAACATCTCCTTTATCATTTAGGGCTTTACACTACCAGTCAGATACTCTCCTCATTGTACTTCTAGAGGTCCTATGCATTTAATCAGCTGGGAATTGTTACCTGGTTGTACGCTAGGAACCTTCTCCTACCTTCACCATTTAGTCTCAACGGGCCCAACCTTCTTAAATTCTTTACCTGCATCTGAACTATTACCTGTTGTCTGATTGGATAATCCACCTTCCCATGCTGCTTCCTTCCCCCTAGTGACCAACATCAGAATAGTGTAATTGTTGTTAATCCACCTTCCCATGCTGCTTCCTTCCCCCTAGTGACCAACATCAGAATAGTATTAGTGTTGTTAATCCACCTTCCCATGCTGCTTCCTTCCCCTTAGTGAACAACATCAGAATAGTATTATTGTTGTTAATCCACCTTCCCATGCTGCTTCCTTCCCCCTAGTG
The DNA here is from genome assembly GCF_016432855.1 of Salvelinus namaycush. Taxonomy (NCBI): domain Eukaryota; kingdom Metazoa; phylum Chordata; class Actinopteri; order Salmoniformes; family Salmonidae; genus Salvelinus; species Salvelinus namaycush. The sequence goes on along the minus strand of NW_024061197.1, from coordinate 877,944 downwards.
ACCAACATCAGAATAGTATTATTGTTGTTAATCCACCTTCCCATGCTGCTTCCTTCACCCTAGTGACCAACATCAGAATAGTATTATTGTTGTTAATCCACCTTCCCATGCTGCTTCCTTCCCCCTAGTGACCAACATCAGAATAGTATTATTGTTGTTAATCCACCTTCCCATGTTGCTTCCTTCCCCCTAGTGACCAACATCAGAATAGTATTATTGTTGTTAATCCACCTTCCCATGCTGCTTCCTTCCCCCTAGTGACCAACATCAGAATAGTATTATTGTTGTTAATCCACCTTCCCATGCTGCTTCCTTCCCCCTAGTGACCAACATCAGAATAGTATTATTGTTGTTAATCCACCTTCCCATGCTGCTTCCTTCCCCCTAGTGACCATCATCAGAATAGTATTATTGTTGTTAATCCACCTTCCCATGCTGCTTCCTTCCCCCTAGTGACCAACATCAGAATTGTATTATTGTTGTTAATCCACCTTCCCATGTTGCTTCCTTCCCCCTAGTGACCAACATCAGAATAGTATTATTGTTGTTAATCCACATTCCCATGCTGTTTCCTCCCCCTAGTGACCAACATCAGAATAGTATTATTGTTGTTAATCCACCTTCCCATGTTGCTTCCTTCCCCCTAGTGAACAACATCAGAATAGTATTATTGTTGTTAATCCACCTTCCCATGCTGCTTCCTTCCCCCTAGTGACCAACATCAGAATAGTATTATTGTTGTTAATCCACCTTCCCATGCTGCTTCCTTCCCCCTAGTGACCAACATCAGAATAGTATTATTGTTGTTAATCCACCTTCCCATGCTGCTTCCTTCCCCCTAGTGACCAACATCAGAATAGTATTATTGTTGTTAATCCACCTTCCCATGCGGCTTCCTTCCCCCTAGTGACCAACATCAGAATAGTATTATTGTTGTTAATCCACCTTCCCATGCTGCTTCCTTCCCCCTAGTGACCAACATCAGAATAGTATTATTGTTGTTAATCCACCTTCCCATGCTGCTTCCTTCCCCCTAGTGACCAACATCAGAATAGTATTATTGTTGTTAATCCACCTTCCCATGCTGCTTCCTTCCCCCTAGTGACCAACATCAGAATAGTATTATTGTTGTTAATCCACCTTCCCATGCTGCTTCCTCCCCCCTAGTGACCAACATCAGAATAGTATTATTGTTGTTAATCCACCTTCCCATGCTGCTTCCTTCCCCCTAGTGACCAACATCAGAATAGTATTATTGTTGTTAATCCACCTTCCCATGCTGCTTCCTTCCCCCTAGTGACCAACATCAGAATAGTATTATTGTTGTTAATCCACCTTCCCATGCTGCTTCCTTCCCCCTAGTGACCAACATCAGAATAGTATTATTGTTGTTAATCCACCTCCCCATGCTGCTTCCTTCCCCCTAGTGACCAACATCAGAATAGTATTATTGTTGTTAATCCACCTTCCCATGCTGCTTCCTTCCCCCTAGTGACCAACATCAGAATAGTATTATTGTTGTTAATCCACCTTCCCATGCTGCTTCATTCCCCCTAGTGACCAACATCAGAATAGTATTATTGTTGTTAATCCACCTTCCCATGCTGCTTCCTTCCCCCTAGTGACCAACATCAGAATAGTATTATTGCTGTTAATCCACCTTCCCATGCTGCTTCCTTCCCCCTAGTGACCAACATAGGAATAGTATTATTGTTGTTAATCCACCTTCCCATGCTGCTTCCTTCCCCCTAGTGACCAACATCAGAATAGTATTATTGTTGTTAATCCACCTTCCCATGCTGCTTCCTTCCCCCTAGTGACCAACATCAGAATAGTATTATTGTTGTTAATCCACCTTCCCATGCTGCTTCCTTCCCCCTAGTGACCAACATCAGAATAGTATTATTGTTGTTAATCCACCTTCCCATGCTGCTTCCTTCCCCCTAGTGACCAACATCAGAATAGTATTATTGTTGTTAATCCACCTTCCCATGCTGCTTCCTTCCCCCAGTGACCAACATCAGAATAGTATTATTGTTGTTAATCCACCTTCCCATGTTGCTTCCTTCCCCCTAGTGACCAAAATCAGAATAGTATTATTGTTGTTAATCCACCTTCCCATGCTGCTTCCTTCCCCCTAGTGACCAACATCAGAATAGTATTATTGTTGTTAATCCACCTTCCCATGCTGCTTCCTTCCCCCTAGTGACCAACATCAGAATAGTATTATTGTTGTTAATCCACCTTCCCATGCTGCTTCCTTCCCCCTAGTGACCAACATCAGAATAGTATTATTGTTGTTAATCCACCTTCCCATGCTGCTTCCTTCCCCCTAGTGACCAACATCAGAATAGTATTATTGTTGTTAATCCACCTTCCCATGCTGCTTCCTTCCCCCTAGTGACCAACATCAGAATAGTATTATTGTTGTTAATCCACCTTCCCATGTTGCTTCCTTCCCCCTAGTGACCAACATCAGAATAGTATTATTGTTGTTAATCCACCTTCCCATGCTGCTTCCTTCCCCCTAGTGACCAACATCAGAATAGTATTATTGTTGTTAATCCACCTTCCCATGCTGCTTCCTTCCCCCCAGTGACCAACATCAGAATAGTATTATTGTTGTTAATCCACCTTCCCATGCTGCTTCCTTCCCCCTAGTGACCAACATCAGAATAGTATTATTGTTGTTAATCCACCTTCCCATGCTGCTTCCTTCCCCCAGTGACCAACATCAGAATAGTATTGTTGTTGTTAATCCACCTTCCCATGCTGCTTCCTTCCCCCTAGTGACCAACATCAGAATTGTATTATTGTTGTTAATCCACCTTCCCATGCTGCTTCCTTCCCCTTAGTGACCAACATCAGACTAGTATTATTGTTGTTAATCCACCTTCCCATGCTGTTTCCTCCCCCCTAGTGACCAACATCAGAATAGTATTATTGTTGTTAATCCACCTTCCCATGCTGCTTCCTTCCCCCTAGTGACCAACATCAGAATAGTATTATTGTTGTTAATCCACCTTCCCATGCTGCTTCCTTCCCCCTAGTGACCAACATCAGAATAGTATTATTGTTGTTAATCCACCTTCCCATGCTGCTTCCTTCCCCCTAGTGACCAACATCAGAATAGTATTATTGTTGTTAATCCACCTTCCCATGCTGCTTCATTCCCCCTAGTGACCAACATCAGAATAGTATTATTGTTGTTAATCCACCTTCCCATGTTGCTTCATTCCCCCTAGTGACCAACATCAGAATAGTATTATTGTTGTTAATCCACCTTCCCATGCTGCTTCCTTCCCCCTAGTGACCAACATCAGAATAGTATTATTGTTGTTAATCCACCTTCCCATGTTGCTTCCTTCCCCCTAGTGACCAACATCAGAATAGTATTATTGTTGTTAATCCACCTTCCCATGAAGCTTCCTTCCCCCTAGTAACCAACATCAGAATAGTATTATTGTTGTTAATCCACCTTCCCATGCTGCTTCCTTCCCCCTAGTGACCAACATCAGAATAGTATTATTGTTGTTAATCCACCTTCCCATGCTGCTTCCTTCCCCCTAGTGACCAACATCAGAATAGTATTATTGTTGTTAATCCACCTTCCCATGCTGCTTCCTTCCCCCTAGTGACCAACATCAGAATAGTATTATTGTTGTTAATCCACCTTCCCATGCTGCTTCCTTCCCCCTAGTGACCAACATCAGAATAGTATTATTGTTGTTAATCCACCTTCCCATGTTGCTTCCTTCCCCCTAGTGACCAACATCAGAATAGTATTATTGTTGTTAATCCACCTTCCCATGTTGCTTCCTTCCCCCTAGTGACCAACATCAGAATAGTATTATTGTTGTTAATCCACCTTCCCATGCTGCTTCCTTCCCCCTAGTGACCAACATCAGAATAGTATTATTGTTGTTAATCCACCTTCCCACGCTGCTTCCTTCCCACTAGTGACCAACATCAGAATAGTATTATTGTTGTTAATCCACCTTCCCATGCTGCTTCCTTCCCCCTAGTGACCAACATCAGAATAGTATTATTGTTGTTAATCCACCTTCCCACGCTGCTTCCTTCCCCCTAGTGACCAACATCAGAATAGTAGTATTGTTGTTAATCCACCTTCCCATGCTGCTTCCTCCCCGCTACTGACCAACATCAGAATAGTATTATTGTTGTTAATCCACCTTCCCATGCTGCCTCCTTCCCCCTAGTGACCAACATCAGAATAGTATTATTGTTGTTAATCCACCTTCCCATGCTGCTTCCTTCCCCCTAGTGACCAACATCAGAATAGTATTATTGTTGTTAATCCACCTTCCCATGCTGCTTCCTTCCCCCTAGTGACTAACATCAGAATAGTATTATTGTTGTTAATCCACCTTCCCATGCTGCTTCCTTCCCCCTAGTGACTAACATCAGAATAGTATTATTGTTGTTAATCCCCCTTCCCATGCTGCTTCCTTCCCCCTAGTGACCAACATCAGAATAGTATTATTGTTGTTAATCCACCTTCCCATGCTGCTTCCTCCCCCCTAGTGACCAACATCAGAATAGTATTATTGTTGTTAATCCACCTTCCCATGTTGCTTCCTTCCCCCTAGTGACCAACATCAGAATAGTATTATTGTTGTTAATCCACCTTCCCATGAAGCTTCCTTCCCCCTAGTAACCAACATCAGAATAGTATTATTGTTGTTAATCCACCTTCCCATGCTGCTTCCTTCCCGCTACTGACCAACATCAGAATAGTATTATTGTTGTTAATCCACCTTCCCATGCTGCCTCCTTCCCCCTAGTGACCAACATCAGAATAGTATTATTGTTGTTAATCCACCTTCCCATGCTGCTTCCTTCCCCCTAGTGACCAACATCAGAATAGTAGTATTGTTGTTAATCCACCTTCCCATGCTGCTTCCTTCCCCCTAGTGACCAACATCAGAATAGTATTATTGTTGTTAATCCACCTTCCCATGCTGCTTCCTTCCCCCTAGTGACCAACATCAGAATAGTATTATTGTTGTTAATCCACCTTCCCATGCTGCTTCCTTCCCCCTAGTGACCAACATCAGAATAGTATTATTGTTGTTAATCCACCTTCCCATGCTGCTTCCTTCCCCCTAGTGACCAACATCAGAATAGTATTATTGTTGTTAATCCACCTTCCCATGCTGCTTCCTTCCCCCTAGTGACCAACATCAGAATAGTATTATTGTTGTTAATCCACCTTCCCATGTTGCTTCCTTCCCCCTAGTGACCAACATCAGAATAGTATTATTGTTGTTAATCCACCTTCCCATGTTGCTTCCTTCCCCCTAGTGACCAACATCAGAATAGTATTATTGTTGTTAATCCACCTTCCCATGCTGCTTCCTTCCCCCTAGTGACCAACATCAGAATAGTATTATTGTTGTTAATCCACCTTCCCACGCTGCTTCCTTCCCACTAGTGACCAACATCAGAATAGTATTATTGTTGTTAATCCACCTTCCCATGCTGCTTCCTTCCCCCTAGTGACCAACATCAGAATAGTATTATTGTTGTTAATCCACCTTCCCACGCTGCTTCCTTCCCCCTAGTGACCAACATCAGAATAGTAGTATTGTTGTTAATCCACCTTCCCATGCTGCTTCCTTCCCCCTAGTGACCAACATCAGAATAGTAGTATTGTTGTTAATCCACCTTCCCATGCTGCTTCCTTCCCCCTAGTGACCAACATCAGAATAGTATTATTGTTGTTAATCCACCTTCCCATGCTGCCTCCTTCCCCCTAGTGACCAACATCAGAATAGTATTATTGTTGTTAATCCACCTTCCCATGCTGCTTCCTCCCCCTAGTGACCAACATCAGAATAGTATTATTGTTGTTAATCCACCTTCCCATGCTGCTTCCTTCCCCCTAGTGACTAACATCAGAATAGTATTATTGTTGTTAATCCCCCTTCCCATGCTGCTTCCTTCCCCCTAGTGACCAACATCAGAATAGTATTATTGTTGTTAATCCACCTTCCCATGCTGCTTCCTTCCCCCTAGTGACTAACATCAGAATAGTATTATTGTTGTTAATCCACCTTCCCATGCTGCTTCCTTCCCCCTAGTGACTAACATCAGAATAGTATTATTGTTGTTAATCCCCCTTCCCATGCTGCTTCCTTCCCCCTAGTGACCAACATCAGAATAGTATTATTGTTGTTAATCCACCTTCCCATGCTGCTTCCTTCCCCCTAGTGACCAACATCAGAATAGTATTATTGTTGTTAATACACCTTCCCATGCTGCTTCCTTCCCCCTAGTGACCAACATCAGAATAGTATTATTGTTGTTAATCCCCCTTCCCATGCTGCTTCCTTCCCCCTAGTGACCAACATCAGAATAGTATTATTGTTTTTAATCCACCTTCCCATGCTGCTTCCTTCCCCCTAGTGACCAACATCAGAATAGTATTATTGTTGTTAATCCACCTTCCCATGCTGCTTCCTTCCCCCTAGTGACCAACATCAGAATAGTATTATTGTTGTTAATCCACCTTCCCATGCTGCTTCCTTCCCCCTAGTGACCAACATCAGAATAGTATTATTGTTGTTAATCCACCTTCCCATGCTGCTTCCTTCCCCCTAGTGACCAACATCAGAATAGTATTATTGTTGTTAATCCACCTTCCCATGCTGCTTCCTTCCCCCTAGTGACCAACATCAGAATAGTATTATTGTTGTTAATCCACCTTCCCATGCTGCTTCCTTCCCCCTAGTGACCAACATCAGAATAGTATTATTGTTGTTAATCCACCTTCCCATGCTGCTTCCTTCCCCCTAGTGACCAACATCAGAATAGTATTATTGTTGTTAATCCACCTTCCCATGCTGCTTCCTTCCCCTTAGTGACCAACATCAGAATAGTATTATTGTTGTTAATCCACCTTCCCATGCTGCTTCCTTCCCCCTAGTGACCAACATCAGAATAGTATTATTGTTGTTAATCCACCTTCCCATGCTGCTTCCTTCCCCCTAGTGACCAACATCAGAATAGTATTATTGTTGTTAATCCACTTTCCCATGCTGCTTCCTTCCCCCTAGTGACCAACATCAGAATAGTATTATTGTTGTTAATCCACCTTCCCATGCTGCTTCCTTCCCCCTAGTGACCAACATCAGAATAGTATTATTGTTGTTAATCCACCTTCCCATGCTGCTTCCTTCCCCCTAGTGACCAACATCAGAATAGTATTATTGTTGTTAATCCACCTTCCCATGCTGCTTCCTTCCCCCTAGTGACCAACATCAGAATAGTATTATTGTTGTTAATCCACCTTCCCATGCTGCTTCCTTCCCCCTAGTGACCAACATCAGAATAGTATTATTGTTGTTAATCCACCTTCCCATGCTGCTTCCTTCCCCCTAGTGAACAACATCAGAATAGTATTATTGTTGTTAATCCACCTTCCCATGCTGCTTCCTTCCCCCTAGTGACCAACATCAGAATAGTATTATTGTTGTTAATCCACCTTCCCATGTTGCTTCCTTCCCCCTAGTGACCAACATCAGAATAGTATTATTGTTGTTAATCCACCTTCCCATGCTGCTTCCTTCCCCCTAGTGACCAACATCAGAATAGTATTATTGTTGTTAATCCACCTTCCCATGCTGCTTCCTTCCCCCTAGTGACCAACATCAGAATAGTATTATTGTTGTTAATCCACCTTCCCATGCTGCTTCCTTCCCCCTAGTGAACAACATCAGAATAGTATTATTGTTGTTAATCCACCTTCCCATGCTGCTTCCTTCCCCCTAGTGAACAACATCAGAATAGTATTATTGTTGTTAATCCACCTTCCCATGCTGCTTCCTTCCCCCTAGTGACCAACATCAGAATAGTATTATTGTTGTTAATCCACCTTCCCATGCTGCTTCCTTCCCCCTAGTGACCAACATCAGAATAGTATTATTGTTGTTAATCCACCTTCCCATGCTGCTTCCTTCCCCCTAGTGACCAACATCAGAATAGTATTATTGTTGTTAATCCACCTTCCCATGCTGCTTCCTTCCCCCTAGTGACCAACATCAGAATAGTATTATTGTTGTTAATCCACCTTCCCATGCTGCTTCCTTCCCCCTAGTGACCAACATCAGAATAGTATTATTGTTGTTAAGCCACCTTCCCATGCTGCTTCCTTCCCCCTAGTGACCAACATCAGAATAGTAGTATTGTTGTTAATCCACCTTCCCATGCTGCTTCCTTCCCCCTAGTGACCAACATCAGAATAGTATTATTGTTGTTAATCCACCTTCCCATGCTGCTTCCTCCCCCCTAGTGACCAACATCAGAATAGTATTATTGTTGTTAATCCACCTTCCCATGCTGCTTCCTTCCCCCTAGTGACCAACATCAGAATAGTATAATTGCTGTTTCTTTGTCGAACCCTGGTATGGTTCCTTTGCGTAAAATGGAGTAATTAACATCCAAAATCATTCTTTTCAATCAGTACTACGTGTCTTTCCCACAGAAAGGCTGTGGAGGTGGGTTTGTGGAAAATCATCGCCCGTGTGCCAGATGTGTTCCCCTTCCCCTGTAATACTATGTATGTCACTGCTTTCGCCCATTTATTATTCTCCACATCCCCGTCCACAAAGGGAACGGGTAGATTTGGAGAGCAACAAATACCCTGCATGTGTGTTTCCATGGTTGCGATTTTCTTGTTTCACAACCATAGAGTGTGTGTGATGGTTTCCTCGACATCTGATGATTCTTCAGGTTCTGTGGCTGAACCCTCTGTTGGTTCTTCTGGCCTTTGACCTCAGCCTTCTGCTCCTGTCCTTTGGCTCGGACCTTCTTCCTCCTTCAGATGTTCTCGGGGCCCTGCTCTCCGTCCCTCCAGTCGCTCATCCATGGCTTCCACTCTGGGAGATGCTTGCGGTGGGAGAGATGATGCTAACCGGACGGACCTCTCCTCTGCCTGCAGGGCTGTTGGTGTTACCATGGTTACCTGGAACAGACCCATCCATCATGGTTGGTTCCATTTTTGCTTGTGGACCCTGAGTTTCACCCATTCTCCAACGTTTATGGGTAGCTCGTCAGGGTCTTCACCTGGGACTGGTTCTGCTGCTCTCCTAGTGTGAGAGTGGAGAAAACTTACAACAGAAGTTAGTTCCTTCATGTACTCAAGATGGTCACACTATATCTCAGTTATGTCTATCTATCGGTCCGTCATAGGTCTCACCCCTGGGGTGTTCATTGGTCGTCTTGTTAACATTTCATAAGGTGTACACCCAATACCTTTGTTAAGGCTGCTGTGTATTTTCATGAGGACAAGAGGTAATCCCTCTACCCATGTCATTCCTGTGGAATGGCACAGTTTGACAAGGGAGCACTTCAGGTTCTTATTAGACCTCAGTAACTCTCGTTACTCCGCGGTTGATAGATGGACACAAACCTCTGGTCAACACCCATCATTTCAATAATACAAAGGACTAAACAAATAAAATGCACGTGTGACAAAGGGAAACAGCCAATTTGGCCTCATCAGCTATGCTGTTACCAATTCTAGCATTATCACACCAACCCACGTGTGTGATAAAGGGAAACAGCCAATGTACTCAAGATGGTCACACTATATCTCCTAGTGTGAGAGTGGAGAAAACTTACAACAGAATATATAGTGTTACCAATTCTAGCATTATCACACCAACCCACGTGTGCCTCAACCTTCACAATAGCTTCAATCAACTGTTCAACAAAAGGTCTGTTTTTAATAGGTGTCTGTGGTATTAGTAAACTCTCTTGCTCTCCAAATCCTACACCATGACAAACAAACCCCAATAACATATGCTGAGTCAGAGTAGCCAGTAAAGGCCTTCCCTTCCCCCAATGCACAAGCTGTGGTCAGAGATAATAAATCTGCCTGTTGCGCTGATAAATAATCGGGTATAACCTCAATATCACCTCCCACATCTACTACAGCAAATCCTATGTTTCTACCCTGTGTTTGATCTATATCCTCTCTGGGATAGCGGGACGCTTGCGTCCCAACTGGCCAATAGCCTGGGAAAATGTAGAGCGCCAGATTCAAAAAAATTATATAAAATCAAACTTTCATTAAATCACATATATAAGATACCAAATTAAAGCTACACTCGTTGTGAATCCAGCCAACATGTCAGATTTCAAAAAGGCTTTTCGGCGAAAGCATAAGATGCTATTATATCTGATGATAGCACAATGTCAACAATGAGAGTGTAGCCTATTTCAACCATGCCGGCGCTACTCAAAACGCAGATATAAAATATAAAACATGCATTACCTTTGACGAGATTCTTTTGTTGGCACTCCAATATGTCCCATAAACATCACAAATGGTTCTTTTTTCGATTAATTCCGTCCATATATGTCCAAATTGTCCATTTATTTGTCCCGTTTGATCCAGAAAAAACAGCTTCCACTTTGAAGATTGTCACTACAAAATATCAAAAAAATTACCTCTGAACTTTGCCAAAACATTTCAAAGTACTTTTGTAATACAACTTAAGGTATTTGTAAACGTTAATAATCGATCAAATTGAAGACGGGTCAATCTGTTTTCAATACAGGAGATCAACAAACTCACTACTTTTCAAGTCTTGCGCAACTCTCAAACAGTACACAAGACGTTACTCTACTTCCTGGTGTTTTTCTTCTTCATTACACAAATGAATAACCTCAACCTATTTCCTAAGACTGGTGACATCCAGTGGAAGCAGGAGGAACTGAGAGTAGAGTGATTAGAATTCTGGCCTGCCCATAACAACTCATTGAACAGACAGTGACTTAAAAAAAAAAAAGTTAGTCCTCAGAGTTTTGCCTGCTACATAAGTTCTGTTATACTTACAGATATGATTCAAACAGTTTTAGAAACTTCAGAGTGTTTTCTATCCAAATCTACTTATAATATGCATATCTTATATTCTGGGGATGAGTAGAACGAAGTTGAAATTGGGCACGCTATTGTTCCCTAAGTGAAAACTCTGCCCCCTATCCTAGAGAAGTTTAAAGTCAGATCCATCAACGAACAGCATCATGTCAGAGTCAAGCAGAGGTTCTTCAAATCAGTCTTTGTCCGGTACACATTCCTAAACAGGAACAGTGAGCTTTAGTGTCTATTATAAATGGTAGGTCATGTCCTTAACATTAAGAGTAACCATTGGCTCTTCTCTTCCATCATTGAATTCGTACTGGAGCAGGGGAGTCGGGCTCCTTCATTGTTGATTCTGAGGGAAATTAAAACCGTTGGTGTTCTGATTTCCCATCTGCCATGGCTGTCCTCCATCATTAACTTGTCCTTCTTGTCCATGGCTGTCCTCCATCATTATCTTGTCCTTCTTGTCCATGGCTGTCCTCCATCATTATCTTGTCCTTCTTGTCCATGGCTGTCCTCCATCATTAACTTGTCCTTCTTGTCCATGGCTGTCCTCCATCATTATCTTGTCCTTCTTGTCCATGGCTGTCCTCCATCATTAACTTGTCCTTCTTGTCCATGGCTGTCCTCCATTATTATCTTGTCCTTCTTGTCCATGGCTGTCCTCCATCATTATCTTGTCCTTCTTGTCCATGGCTGTCCTCCATCATTATCTTGTCCTTCTTGTCCATGGCTGTCCTCCATCATTATCTTGTCCTTCTTGTCCATGGCTGTCCTCCATCATTATCTTGTCCTTCTTGTCCATGGCTGTCCTCCATCATTATCTTGTCCTTCTTGTCCATGGGGCATATGTAGCCCCTGGGGAGCATTTCCAGCTCCGGCCGATTGGTACTGTGGCTGAGTTTCCTCTTCCAGACACAAAGTTTCCTCTTCCCCTGTTGTAACCTCTTCCTCTTCCAGACACAAAGTTTCCTCTTCCCCTGTTGTAACCTCTTCCTCTTCCAGACACAAAGTTTCCTCTTCCCCTGTTGTAACCTCTTCCTCTTCCAGACACAAAGTTTCCTCTTCCCCTGTTGTAACCTCTTCCTCTTCCAGACACAAAGTTTCCTCTTCCCCTGTTGTAACCTCTTCCTCTTCCAGACACAAAGTTTCCTCTTCCCCTGTTGTAACCTCTTCCTCTTCCAGACACAAAGTTTCCTCTTCCCCTGTTGTAACCTCTTCCTCTTCCAGACACAAGGTTTCCTCTTCCCCTGTTGTAACCTCTTCCTCTTCCAGACACAAAGTTTCCTCTGCCCCTGTTGTAACCTCTTCCTCTTCCAGACACAAAGTTTCCTCTTCCCTTGCTGTAACCTCTTCCTCTTCCAGACACAAAGTTTCCTCTTCCCCTGTTGTAACCTCTTCCTCTTCCAGACACAAAGTTTCCTCTTCCCCTGTTGTAACCTCTTCCTCTTCCAGACACAACGTTTCCTCTTCCCCTGTTGTAACCTCTTCCTCTTCCAGACACAAAGTTTCCTCTTCCCCTGTTGTAACCTCTTCCTCTTCCAGACACAAGGTTTACTCTTCCCCTGTTGTAACCTCTTCCTCTTCCAGACACAAAGTTTCCTCTGCCCCTGTTGTAACCTCTTCCTCTTCCAGACACAAAGTTTCCTCTTCCCCTGTTGTAACCTCTTCCCCTTCCAGACACAAAATTTCCTCTTCCCCTGTTTCCTCTTCCTCTTCCAGACACAAAGTTTCCTCTTCCCCCTCAAAACAGGTCCAGCATTGAGTGTTGTTCCATTCACCAAGAGCTCTGGAGGGCCCACGTCCTCTCCCAGTCCATGGTTGTGGGTCACCATAATGTTGAGTGGTGAAAAGCACATACCCTTCAGGCACCAGGTTCACAGGTGTGACAGATATGACTGTGGGGGAGCTGCAAGCTGTGGTTGTGGTGAGCCTGTAGAAACAACTTGAGCAGATGTCTGGATCCTCCAGTCTGTTCCTTTTTGTAGAGTGAGTTGGGGTGGTGAGGGAAACTCCCTCCAGTCTGGTCCTTTTTGTAGAGTGAGTTGGGGTGGTGAGGGAAACTCCCTCCAGTCTGGTCCTTTTTGTAGAGTGAGTTGGGGTGGTGAGGGGAAACTCCCTCCAGTCTGGTCCTTTTTGTAGAGTGAGTTGGGGTGGTGAGGGGAAACTCCCTCCAGTCTGGTCCTTTTTGTAGAGTGAGTTGGGGTGGTGAGGGGAAACTCCCTCCAGTCTGGTCCTTTTTGTAGAGTGAGTTGGGGTGGTGAGGGAAACTCCCTCCAGTCTGGTCCTTTTTGTAGAGTGAGTTGGGGTGGTGAGGGAAACTCCCTCCAGTCTGGTCCTTGTTGTAGAGTGAGTTGGGGTGGTGAGGGAAACTCCCTCCAGTCTGGTCCTTTTTGTAGAGTGAGTTGGGGTGGTGAGGGAAACTCCCTCCAGTCTGGTCCTTTCTGTAGAGTGAGTTGGGGTGGTGAGGGAAACTCCCTCCAGTCTGTTCCTTTTTGTAGAGTGAGTTGGGGTGGTGAGGGAAACTCCCTCCAGTCTGGTCCTTTTTGTAGAGTGAGTTGGGGTGGTGAGGGAAACTCCCTCCAGTCTGTTCCTTTTTGTAGAGTGAGTTGGGGTGGCGAGGGAAACTCCCTCCAGTCTGGTCCTTTTTGTAGAGTGAGTTGGGGTGGTGAGGGAAACTCCCTCCAGTCTGGTCCTTTTTGTAGAGTGAGTTGGGGTGGTGAGGGAAACTCCCTCCAGTCTGGTCCTTTCTGTAGAGTGAGTTGGGGTGGTGAGGGAAACTCCCTCCAGTCTGTTCCTTTTTGTAGAGTGAGTTGGGGTGGTGAGGGAAACTCCCTCCAGTCTGGTCCTTTTTGTAGAGTGAGTTGGGGTGGTGAGGGAAACTCCCTCCAGTCTGTTCCTTTCTGTAGAGTGAGTTGGGGTGGTGAGGGAAACTCCCTCCAGTCTGTTCCTTTTTGTAGAGTGAGTTGGGGTGGCGAGGGAAACTCCCTCCAGTCTGGTCCTTTTTGTAGAGTGAGTTGGGGTGGTGAGGGAAACTCCCTCCAGTCTGTTCCTTTTTGTAGAGTGAGTTGGGGTGGTGAGGGAAACTCCCTCCAGTCTGGTCCTTTTTGTAGAGTGAGTTGGGGTGGCGAGGGAAACTCCCTCCAGTCTGGTCCTTTTTGTAGAGTGAGTTGGGGTGGTGAGGGGAAACTCCCTCCAGTCTGGTCCTTTTTGTAGAGTGAGTTGGGGTGGTGAGGGAAACTCCCTCCAGTCTGGTCCTTTTTGTAGAGTGAGTTGGGGTGGTGAGGGAAACTCCCTCCAGTCTGGTCCTTTTTGTAGAGTGAGTTGGGGTGGTGAGGGGAAACTCCCTCCAGTCTGGTCCTTTTTGTAGAGTGAGTTGGGGTGGCGAGGGAAACTCCCTCCAGTCTGGTCCTTTTTGTAGAGTGAGTTGGGGTGGCGATGGGAAACTCCCTCCAGGAACTGTGCCTCCTTTTTCTTCCAGCACCATCATTCCCATCACAGTTTCTGATACACGGGCACTCGTCATCTCCTTCTTTTTGTCAATTTTTCTTGTCTGAATTATCTCCTTGGCTAAATCCAACCTAGTCTTGTTGAATGAACCAGCTATTGGATATCTACTTTCTCCTGCCATCTCTGTCCAGACATGCCATTTCTTAAAAGTGACTGTAAATTCCACAGCAGGAAACGTCTTTTGCATATATTCAACAGGCGTGACAGGCTTCATTGCTCCCATCTCCTCATCCTGGTTTGACTGTGCCATGGTGCTGCGGCTTTTTATTTAGATAGTCTGGGTGTAATGTGTTTTTCAGCCTCTAGAGGGTTATCCTAAAGTGGGTGTAATATGTAGGAATATGCCTATATAAATTATCCTCTATCTTCTTTCAGTGTGTGTTCAATAACAGTGGGTGATACTGTACTGTCCTAATTCTACTCTCACTTGATCCAGGTTATAGTAAATGGTTCTACTTATACTCAAATATATTTCACACACGGCCTCACAGAGACAACCGCATGGTAAACTTCAATTCCTAATGTTTCATCTTAAGGGTGTAGAGTAATAGTTATATGTTGTACACCAGTGCCCCCTGGTGGTGATAGGATCACACAATAACTTTTTTATTGTCTACAGAACGTCTGTATAATTCTCTTACTGATATACTAAGGGGTTGTACATTTCCAATACTGTCCTATGGTAGGAAATTGTCACTAACAAATACATTCAACCTTTTATTAGAATAACGTCTGTCCTACTCCTAACTTTGTATTCCACTATTGGGCCATTACCCAATAACTCCTCATAATCCACAGCCAAACAAACAATGAAACATACAACACACCATTCATAACCAACTCAACTCAGTCATTGGGTACCTCTTCAAAATAAACACTACAAATATCAAAATAACTTAGTCATATAGTAAAAATCTAATCCAAAATAACTAGTATTTGGTAATTGTAGCTGAATTACCTTTACAAAATAAAATAGATGATTATTATCACTGAATCACCTCTCCTAAAGTAACAAACTAGTATGACAGTAATGGTCTCTTCACATTACAACTCTAAATAAAATAGATGGTTATTATCACTGAATCACCTCTCCTAAAGTAACTAACTAGTATGACAGTAATGGTCTCTTCACATTACAACTCTAAATAAAATAGATGATTATTATCACTGGATCACCTCTCCTAAAGTAACAAACTAGTATGACAGTAATGGTCTCTTCACATTACAACTCTAAATAAAATAGATGATTATTATCACTGAATCACCTCTCCTAAAGTAACTAACTAGTATGACAGTAATGGTCTCTTCACATTACAACTCTAAATAAAATAGATGATTATTATCACTGAATCACCTCTCCTAAAGTAACTAACTAGTATGACAGTAATGGTCTCTTCACATTACAACTCTAAATAAAATAGATGATTATTATCACTGAATCACGTCTCCTAAAGTAACTAACTAGTATGACAGTAATGGTCTCTTCACATTACAACTCAAAATAAAATAGATGATTATTATCACTGAATCACCTCTCCTAAAGTAACTAACTAGTATGACAGTAATGGTCTCTTCACATTACAACTCTAAATAAAATAGAAAAGATGAGTATTATAACCACCTCTTCAAAACCAAAATAACATTAAGTAATGATCTCTGCATTACCTCCCAATATATAATGGATGATTAACACTGAACCACCTCTTCAAAACCAAAATAACATTAAGTAATGATCTCTGCATTACCTCCCAATATATAATGGATGATTAACACTGAACCACCTCTTCAAAACCAACATAACATTAAGTAATGATCGCTGCATTACCTCCCAATATATAATGGATGATTAACGATGAACCACCTCTTCAAAACCAACATAACATTAAGTAATGATCGCTGCATTACCTCCCAATATATAATGGATGATTAACACTGAACCACCTCTTCAAAACCAACATAACATTAAGTAATGATCGCTGCATTACCTCCCAATATATAATGGATGATTAACACTGAACCACCTCTCCAAAACCAACATAACATTAAGTAATGATCGCTGCATTACCTCCCAATATATAATGGATGATTAACACTGAACCACCTCTTCAAAACCAACATAACATTAAGTAATGATCTCTGCATTACCTCCCAATATATAATGGATGATTAACACTGCACCACCTCTCCAAAACCAAAATAACATTAATTCTTGCGACTACAGGGGGTGCTGTTCCGAATTAGCATTTTGTCGTCTCCAAATTAAACTGCCTAGTACTCAATTCTTGCTCGTACAATATGCATATTATTAATTATATTGGATAGAAAACACCTTCTAGTTTCATACAACGTTGAAATGATGTCTGTGGGTGACCCAGAACTCTTTCTACAGCGAAATCCATGACAGACAGTGAAAGGTCTGAGAGCGAAGCTCTGGTTTCAGATCAGTTTTTAAGGTCTCTGTCTATCCTATGGAATGACACGAACTGCACCCGCCTTCCCCTGGATGTCAGTAACCAATGAGAAGTGGAATGGGCCTTCTCCGTAGCTCTCAGAGGTTATAAAAGACCAAGGAGTGAGAGTAGCCCCCCTTTCGACGCTCGCCCTTACGCAGGAAGGGACCTCCGGACGCCATTTTCACAGGCTCGGTTATCAACTTGAAATGTATCCGTCTGTAATTTAATTCGATATAGGACTTAGAAACATCATAAGGTAGTTAATTTAAACCGTTTTATAGCAATTTATATCCGTTTAGTGCGATTTTGAGGAATTTCTTTGTTGTGCACTCTGAAACTTTGGACACGTTTTGGGGTCCCGTTCGATCGTTAGTGGATATTTCGAAGGACAGAGGACATCTATCGACCAAAAGACGTTTATAACATAGAAAGGATACATTGCCCAAGAATATGATGGAAGAACAGCTCAAAGTAAGCAATATTTAATATGATAAATTGTTGTTCTGTCGAAATATTTTAAACGCATATTTCGCCATTTTGTTTGGTATAGCTTCACTTGGCGAACCCTGTATTGAAAAGTAAGGATAATTTTACAAATGTAAATCAGCGGTTGCATTAAGAACTAATTTGTCTTTCGATTCCTGTCAACCCTGTATTTTTTAGTCAAGTATATGATTAGCTTTCAATTAAACTAGATCACTCTGATAGATGACGTCAGACATATTGAGGCTTGATTTCCTAGTATTTTTATTGTGTAACCACGGTTTTGTATGGCTAAATATGCACCTTTTCGAACAAACTGTATATGTATGTTGTAAAATGATGTTACAGGAGTGTCATCGGAAGAATTCTGAGAAGGTTAGTGAAAAAATTAATATCTTTTGGCGGTGATTACGTTATAGCGCTCTTTGGCTGGAATCGATGCTCTGGTAACGTTTGCACATGTAGTATGCTAACTTATCGATTTATTGTGTTTTCGCTGAAAAACGCTTAGAAAATCTGAAATATGGTCTGAAATCACAAGAACTGGGTCTTTCCATTGCTATGCTTTGTCTATTTTTATGAAATGTTTTATGATGAGTAAATTGGTCATACACGTTGCTCTATCTAGTAATTCTAGTCGATTTGTGATGGTCGGTGCAATTGTAAACTGTGATTTCTACCTGAAATATGCACTTTTTTCTAACAAAAACTATCCTATACCATGAATATGTTATCAGACTGTCATCTGATGGTTTTTTTTATAGGTTATTGGCTATCAATATCTTAGTTGAGCCGAATTGGTGATAGCACCTGAAGGAGTAAGAAACTGATGGAGTTAGAATAGTGGTGTATTTTGCTAACGTGTTTAGCTAATAGATTTACATATTTTGTCTTCCCTGTAAAACATTTTAAAAATCTGAAATGGTGGCTTTATTCACAAGATCTGTATCTTTCATCTGGTGTCTTGGACTTGTGATTTAATGATATTTAGATGCTACTATCTACTTGTGAAGCTATGCTAGCTATGCTAATCAGTGTGTGGGGGGTGGGGGGTGATCCCGGATACGGGGTTGAGGTTCGGTAAAGGTTAAGTAATGATCTCTGCATTACCTCCCAATATACAGTATAATGGATGATTAACGATGAACCACTTCTCCAAAACCAAAATAACTAGTATCGCTGAAATACAAAATAAATAGGTGATTATTATCTCAGAACCACCTCTCCAAAATAAAAATAAATTAACTATTATTAAAGTAATGGTCTCTTCACATTACAACTCAAAATAAAATAAAAGAGATGAGTAATGATCGCTACATTACTCCCAATATAATGGAAGATCAATGCTGAACCACCTCTTCAAAACCAAAATAACTAGTACTGGTAATAGTCACCCGTATTACACACCCAAAATAAAATAGATGATCATTACTGAATCACCTCTCAAAAGAAAAACTAGTATTTCAATAATGGTCGCCTGCATTATTACCCAAAATAAAAATAAAAATCATCAATCATTCAATTCATTCATCCTATATTGACATCATGCATTTCACCAATAGTCCGTTACGTACTTTCTCCAAACTAAGATCTGACTATATCATATTCAAAGTGTATGTCTATCATTTAGATTGAGTGAGGTGCCACTTACTTATTAGAGGGAAACCACACCCGTAAATGCCATTTAATTACAGACTTAGATTAAACGAGTGTCTGTTTACCTTGTTTAATTTGGAGCTCTGGCAACGTGGTGTAGAATCTCCTCCAACCGGGGTGGACACTCACTCCTGGCTGGCTCGCCAAATGTTAGGGTTCGTTCCTTACTCCTTACCTTTGTAGAATCTTTCCTTGTCAGTCACCATTGGCTCATTGGTGAAATTAGCATTATGACAATATATTTAAATAAATAATTTAAAAACCTTTATTAATGCAATTGCAGACAGAAGTTGACAATCAGGAACATGGCACGCATGTTTACGAGTAAGTTCTGCATCAAACAAAAAGTCTCCAGTTGTTTTGTTACACCCTCAGTCTAGCCTGGTGATGTCACTACCTACGTCAGTACCTTTTTACTCCTGAGACCAAAACCCTGCCTACCAAGCTATATAAACAATGGCTTTTAGTGTTATCTAAAAGTCCACTCCCCAAAGTTGATTTATTGTGTAATGTGTGACGAGTCTTATCTCCTCCACTCCCCTGCAGAGCTCCTTCTTCACAGTCACACATTACTCAGAGGGGCCTCTTTTTAATGAGGCAGAGAGAGAGAATTAGAAAACTACTGTGTAACAATATTAAAACCTCATCATGTATATATATTGTTAATCTGTAGTCTAGGACCCTATTCATGTAAGGAGGGAGGGGTCTTATAACCCCTCCCCTTCTATTAATACAACATAAGAATAATCAATTATTCTAATACATCAAACATTTTGGTACAACCCTTTTCATGACCCCTAGGTGAACCCGACAATAGGGAAGAGGATGATTTAGGTGACCAAGACACAGGCCTAGTGCTTGATTTACTTGTCTGCCGGTTATTGTCATGCAAAAGACCTGACCTGAAGGTAAATGACTGTTAATTAACATAAACAAGTTTAGCAACTCCAGGCCTCCACTGTCTACAAGCCTCATACAAACCACTGTCTACAAGCCTCATACAAACCACTGTCTACAAGCCTCATACAAACCACTGATGAGCACCTTTGGAACATCTACATTAAAAAACTGTCAGCATACTGGCAGCAATATCCTTGCCTGTAAAGACCTTTTTGTGCAAAGCAATGATGACGGCACGTGTTTCCTTGCAGGTAACCATGGTTGACAGAGGAAGAACAATGATTCCAAGCACCACCCTCCTTTTGAAGCTTCCAGTCTGTTATTCGAACTCAATCAGCATGACAGAGTGATCTCCAGCCGTGTCCTCGTCAACACTCACACCTGTGTTAACGAGAGAATCACTGACATGACGTCAGCTGGGCCTTTTGTGGCAGGGCTGAAATGCGGTGGAAATATTTTTGGGGGATTCAGTTCATTTGCATGGCAAAGAGGGACTTTGCAATTAATTGCAATTCATCTGATCACTCTTCATAACATTTTGGAGTACAGTAATCCCTCGTTTATCGCGGGGGTTACGTTCCGAAAATGACCCGCGATAAGTGAAATCCGCGAAATAGAAAACTTTTTTTTTTTTTACAATTAGCAACTATTACATGTATACAAATACAGTGACTCACGTGTAGGCCGTTTCGTCGACATTATGGGTTTAGGAGATGTTCGAAATTACAAGATAATTTGGCCAACTTAATGTAAATTTGCCAAGCTGTTTTATGTACGTACACATAACTGCACGAGACGACAAAATGATAGCACAATTCGTAGCATGTTTTGATACAAGAAGCGGGAGTGAGTTTTTAGCGAATCAGAATGCAGAGCACAATGCACCAAAAAAAAAAAAAAAATGCATTATGAAAATCCGCGAAATAGCGAATCCGCGATAAGTGAACCGCGAAGTGGCGAGGGATCACTGTATATGCAAATTGCCATCATACAAACTAAGGCAGCAGACTGTGAAAAGTAAAATTTGTGTCATTCTCAAACCTTTTGGCCACGAC
Organism: Salvelinus namaycush; assembly: GCF_016432855.1. Taxonomy (NCBI): domain Eukaryota; kingdom Metazoa; phylum Chordata; class Actinopteri; order Salmoniformes; family Salmonidae; genus Salvelinus; species Salvelinus namaycush. The sequence continues at coordinate 856,996 of NW_024061197.1, read as the reverse complement.
TGTACTATCAAAAAATTGTGACTTGATTCTCAAAATTACATTTCAAGTTTATTCTTAAAATATTGTCACTTTATTTTCAAAATATTGCCACTTTCTTAATGACATTTTTGCCACTTAAAAAAAAAATAAAAATAAATAATAATCCAAGTACCACCACCTTTCATTCTTTGGACTGGAGGGGCAAGCTCATGACCTGGAGGCAGCTCATGACTGAAGGGCAGATGACTGGGCAGTATGACTGGGTAAGTCAGATGAGCAGCTCTATGACTGGGTCAGAGGCACTATGCTGACATTGACTGGAAGCCAGCTCATGACCTCATGACCAATACAACTTCCGTCGCCGACAAGAGATGGCCCGCCTCGCTTTCGCGTCTCATTGAAAATATGCAGTATTTTGTTTTTGGGAACAGTGTTATTTCTTACATCGGTACCCCATGGCTATCTTAGGTTTCATTACATACAGTCGGGAGGATACCTACTGAATATACGATTAACGTGCAACTCAGCATCGTTCCTACCAGGATATGACTTTCCCGATACGAGTCCAGTGTTTTTGCCTTCCACCCAATACATGGTCGATCTTCCAGCCGGTCGTACCCTGTGCGACGCCGAAAAGGGGAAACTGAGGCGGTCTCGTGGTCCAGCCTTCGAGACGGGCACTCGCGCTCCACTCCCTACATACTACTCGCCACTGTCCAGTCTCTTGACATAAGGTTTGATGAAATCGAGCACAGGGTAGCATCCAGAGAGACATCAGGGATTGCAACGTGCTCTGCTTCACGGAAACATGGCTACCTCAAGGGACGCTAACGGAGTCGGTGCAGCCAGCTGTTTCTTCATTGCATCGCGCCGACATAACCAACATCTTTCCGGTCAGACAGGGGCGCGGGGGGGTATGGCCCTTATGAGTTAACGAAACGTGGTGTGATCATAACAACACACAGGAACTCAAGTCATTCTGTCACCTGATCTAGACTCCTCGCAATCAAATGTCGACCGCATTATCTACCAGGGATTCGCTTCAATCATAACAACAGACCGATATATTCCCCCCCAAGCGACACAAATCGATGGCCCCTGAACGAATACTTTGATCTGACTCTTTGTAACTGGAAACCACACCCTGAGGCTGCATTCATCGTAGCTGGGCTGATTTTAACAGCCTAATTAAAAACAAAACTCCCTAAATTCTTCAGCATATCGTTGGTGCTACCAGGGCTGGAAACACCCTAGACTCATTGTTATCTAATTTCCGCGACGCTTATAAGCACTCCCGCCCCCCCGCCCCCCTTTGCGAAAAGCTACCACGACTCCATTTTTGTTGATTCCAGCCTACAACAGAAACTCAAAACAACAGCTCCCGCGATCAGTCTTTCAACGCTGGTCCGACCAATCTGCATCCACCCGCTCAAAGCCGTGCTTTCGATCGCCACGACGCGGATTGAATATGTTCCCAGCTAGCGTCCAACAACAATATTGACGAATATGCTGATTCGGTGAGCACGTTCATTAGGAAAGTGCATTGACAGTCGTACCCACAGCAACGATATAACCATTCCCAAACCAGCAAACCGTGGATTAATCGGCAGCATCGCGTGAACTGAAACGCGCGAGACCCATGCTTTTAACCATGCGGTGAACCGGAAGCTGACGAATACAAACAGTGTAGCTATTCTCTCCGCAAGGCAATCAAACAGGCTAAGTCCCGTACTAGACGACAAATCGGTCGCATTCAACAGCTCA